>NC_088200.1:26615238-26912061 GCF_028769735.1 Zonotrichia leucophrys gambelii | reverse complement strand
AAGTTTTTCAGACATCTAATATTACAAGTTGAAATTTTGTCACATCTGTTACTTGAGTTGTGAGCTTCATCATTCATCAGTTTTCCAATAAATGAAGTAAGTCAGTCTTGTGGAGGAGCAAGGGAAATTATCTTGTGGAGGAGCAAGTGAAATGGATATGAATAAACTGAACATACTTATCAGTATTTTCATAGAAGTAACAAAAAAATTTACTTTAGCTCAATAAGAGACGTTGAAGTAAATAAAATTTAGGTTTAGTATTGTCTATTTCACATAGTTAAACAAAATCTAAGACCCTGAGGATGAATTCTAGTTTAATAATGGTTTTAAACATAGTATCACAAGACTGCAAGATGAAAAAAAGCCAATATCACAAGCAGGACATTAAAATTGCTAGTGCAGGCAAGAGAGACTTTTGTATTATAGACAGTAATGCAATCTCTGCCCTTGTCTCCACTAAGTAGGACAAAGATATTCACTTCTTACGCAATCTGTTGACAGATTCTTAAGAAATCTTGCATCAAATGATCTTCTATATTCATCAATTGCGCCATAGTCCTACCTGAAATTAGTTTATTTGATGTTGAAGTGTTCCCTCTCCCCCTTCCTCTTTCTTTTCTATTTCTTTCTCCCTCTCTCCCTCACAGCCATAGTTAGATAAAGTCCATATTGTTTACTCTGGCATGTGGCCTTGTTTGCACCTTAATTCCCGCGGAGGCGTGTCTGGCTAAGCGGATCACGGCAGTCACGTTTCCAGGTGCAGCAGCGCCCTGCCCAGGGCTGCCACCTGCTACAGAGGCAAGTCCAGGGCAGCCCTGCTCGGCTGCCCACTGCGCTCCCGAGAGGTTCTTCAGCACGCCCAAAGTATTTCCCTAATACACTTACTTCTATTTTTAAATAGTATTACAAGCTACACTGAATTATCTGGCCTAAAAAAAATTGCTAATTACAAGCAAGTTCAAGTAAACCAAGCATAATTATAAAGCAGTACAGAACAATTAGCAGAAAGCATATCCCAGTGTACCCCCAGCTGAAATACATGCGTGCTAATAATTTTACTTGTAGAGTCAATGGAATGGCACTGATAAGGTTTACAGCCTCTCAGTGAAAAAATAGGGAAATTATGTACTAATTGTATGCACATTTTTAATAAGTTATAAGAAAAGCAAGGTTAGGTTCTGGCAACATCTTTGAAAGAGTAGAGCCAATAATTTACCCTGTGTCAGAGTTATATTTTTACCAATATTTCTGACACTATCATGTGATAAAAATGTAGACTTCTGTTTTTCTTGACTAACAGCAAAAGAAACATAAGGAGTATGACTGCAACTGTTCACTTATTTTTAAGCCAGGAACTGCTGTGATTTTCTTAGAAGGCAGAGGAAAAGAAAAACGGAGGTTTCACTCTGTAGGCAAAAGTTTTGTTAAATAAGCCTGTCTAACACATATCTATGGAACGTTTGAATTTACAATTTAAGTTTTTGTAATTTTGTGTAACTATTCAAATAGTACGGGCTTCACCCAGAATGCATAAGTACCTATATTTTATCTTAGAATACTGCTTAACACTTTCAAATTTTGTAATGTATGTCCTTTTATGTATGCTTTTATTAATCGAAATTTCAAAACACATATGAACTCATAGTATATATTTTTTTTTAATTTTGCACCTACCATATGAGCAACAAACACATGACTGAAATGTACACTGTTCTATTCTGAGAAAAGAAACACAGTTTTATGTTTTTGAAAATAGGCATAGGTAATTTTCTAAATAGTGCTGGGTTTATCATTAAATAAGATATGGAATTAGCTTGTTCATATGAAGGGAGAAAGCTGCACAAGATGTAGAGAGAGCCCTGTGGGGTGTCCATCTGCTTTCCTCTGTCTGAGACAAGCCAAAACTCCTCTTCCAGCCATACTTAGGGATCTAGACTGTCTCAGCAGTGACAGAATAGATTTTGAAACTATAAAACTCTACAATAGTTTTCCTGCCTACCGTTGTGTTGTTGCAGCATAGACTGTTATTACCTCAGATGCATTTTATTAGAAGCCCTCTCTTCATGTGGAATAATTCATGGGTTCTTTATTGCTTCCTCAACTAAATATAGCTTTTTCTAGAAATACTAATTTCCCCATCTATAAATGTGTCCAGAAATGCTAGTTTCCTTATTTAATGGCTGACTGGGCTTGGTTACACTGCAGTGCAAATTTGGAGTTAGCGAGATGCACAACTAGACAAAATGGAACCTGCTGCTATTTGGTCCTGTTACAGTGTAAGCATGTTTGCTTGCTTAAAGATCCTGACACACAGATTAGTCAGTTTTTCCTTTGGATTAGTTTTAAGCAGTCAAAATTAATCAAAACTAATTTTCTATGTTCGCTATTTATGTGGCATTTTCCCAAATATATTGACAAGAAATGGTTTTTGAAAAAACAAAATGGTTTTTGAAAAAAAAAAATTCATCTGCTGGAACTGAAAGTAAAGCTGGTCTTCAAACTTCAGCTGATTTTTACTGAATAGATGTGTCACGTGCTCTTGTGTTTCCTGGCCAGAAAAAAATCAGTCATATTTCTGGTACAAGTACTCCCAGCTATAAATAACAATTCTGTTTTCTAGTGTTCTCTAGTATGAATTTAAAATGCCCTGTTCTGGCAAATTATTCCTGCAATGCAAAGAGATGGCTGTGAATAGAAGTGCAAAGCATTTGGCAGAAAAGCAAGGTTAATACTCCCTGAAATTATTTGTCAATATTCACCTTCTTAAAGGCATAATGTTCTTCTTGCAGACATTCATCTGTACTTGTCTTTTTAGTTCCCTGTGCTACCCCTTCAATGTAGTCACTTAACCAACTTTTTCAGAATCACTTCAGTGTTTCAAACCATGAATAAAAACATAAAAACTGGTAGCAAATCCCTACAGTGATCCCCTTCCCTGTTTTCTCTTTGAGGAAGATATTTGGGGATTCTGTCATAATCCGTCCTTCCCTTGCTACAGCATCATACCCTGAACACATGCTGTAGTGCTGAGGAGGCTATTTGCAAGGATTTCTTGATGCGGCTGGGCGGGGGAAGATGAAGGCAGTCTATATGCAGAAGTCTGCTGGCACTACTGGAGAGCACCCAGGTTTTCAGGAATCGGGTAATTCCCATCTTTTATTCGGTTTTGACTCCAGTACCCCGACAATTTCTCTTCTTTCTCATTTCTCTATGGAGGTTGAAACATGAAACACACTCTGCTAAAATTCATGTTTTATTGGTGACATCATTCTGGCTCACTTGATTCAACAAGACTAGACTGACCATTGTTTCTGCTTTACTTAAATTTTCAGTCTTGAATTCTTCTAGAACAGGGTTTGTTTTCTTTGTCTGTCTCTAATATGCCAGGACAGTTGTGTAGTGGAGTTCAGCTAGATTTTGCAGCAGCTATCATAATATAATTAATAACTGCTATTAATAATTTGATCTGCATTCCAGTAGCACACCCACTGAGATACCAGTGTAACCTCCAAGGTCATGACTATTTGTTTTCAATTTGTCTTAGTGCCTTGAGATTCAACACATGATCAGCATTGTATGGACACATGGAATAAAATTAATCTGAAGAAATGTAGATGTTTACGTCTGGAAAACCATCAGTCTTCTATAAAATTATCCTAATAAAATTATTAAGATTTTGCTATTTGTTCCTTGTCAAAATCAGTACTGTTCATCTACTTGTTTGGTTTTTTGTTGGGTATTTTTTTTTTTTTGGGTTTTTTTTTTGGTAGGAGTAACTTCTATCTGCCCTTCATAAGGACATTCATTTTAATTTGGTTATTTCTGAAAGAAAACTAATGAATATGAAAAATGTAACTAATGTAATTACTGCGTGTTTAAGGTAAATATATTAGTTTTCAAAACAATTTTTTCATTGAGACTCACATTTTTACTTTTTTTCCTGTGTTGCTAATAGCTGTCCAGTATCTTGTTTCCCAAGACTAACTCTTCTGATTATGAATAATAGTGGACAATGGGTAGTAGAAACCAACTCTTTTTGCATCCTGAGCACTCTGCAATTTAGGCAAAAATATTTAAGATGCAAGAAAGCTTCAGGTTATACTGCAGAACAGTAATCTTTGTTTTGGCCTCTATTTCTTTATTAATAAAGTAAAACACATTATAGACTTTTTTTGACCAGAGCTGAGCATTAGGCTGTTCCTTTCATTGGCAGAAAGTGACCTGGGGGTACTGGTTGGCTGAACACGGCCCAGGGTGTGCCAGGAAGGCCAGAGGCATCCTGGCGCGAATCAGCAATAGTGTGGCCAGCAGGACTAGGGAAGGGATCATCCCCCCCCCGTACTCAGCATTGGTGGGGTGCTCCTAGAGTACTGCACTCACTTTTGGGTTACTCACTCCCAGAAGGAGTTTGATGTGAAGGACTGTGTCCAGAGGAGGGCAGTGGGACTGGGGAGGGGCCTAGAAAACATGTCTTATGGCTGAGGCAGCTGGGAGCTTGGTCTTACGAGGAGTCTTGGGGGAGATTTTATCAGTCTCAACAACAACCTGAAGGGAGGGTGTAGTGAGTTGGGAGGGCAGACTGTTCTACTGTGCCTACAGTGAGAGGAAAAGAGGAAATGGCCTTAAGCTGAGACAGGTGAGATTCAGATCGAATTAAAAAAAAAGTACTTTGACTTTCAGCTGGTCAGTCATTGGAATAGGTGACCCAGGGAGGTGGTGGGGTGACCATCCCTGGAGATGCTCAAGAGGCTTCTGGCTCTGGGTGATGTAACTTAGTGGTTTAGGGTTACAGGGGCTGTGCTGGGTGGATGATTGGACTGGATGGTCCTGAAGGTCTTTTTAAATCTTGATGATTCTATGATTTTATGACTGCCATCACCCAAGATCTTACCTCTGTGCAATAGCTGGCTCTGTGTTCATCATCTTGGATACATATTAACCTTGTATGCCACTTAAGACTGAAATAGAAATGATACTCTTATTTTCTAGCTCATTTCAATGTCCTTCTACAGTTCTTCTAAGGTCCTTGTTTTTATTGCCCTAATGCCCTAACAAATTATTATCAGAAAATATTCTTGTGCCCTTTGTAAGCTGTTCATCATGGGGACAAGTACAGTGCCAGCAGAGGTGGTGGCCTCTCGCCACTCTCAGAGCTGAGCATTTCTCACAAGAAGGTGGTGGTGCTAGTGGTGGGCAACCCTCTCCTGAGCCCAGGACTGTGCTTAAAATTCTGTATATGAATTATTTCAATTCAGTTTCAAGACGCTGAATCAAAAGCTGGGCATGCATGTTAAGCCCTGGGTTATTTAGATGTTAGATTTGGGCTTGATACTGCGAGAACCTGTGTTCTATTACAATAAGACCATATATCACTTTGCACAACATACCTAAATGTCTAAAAGGTGGTATCAATAATTCTCTTTTCAGTACCTGTATGCTTTGTTTCCTGTTAAAAATGTTAAACATGAAATCTGCAGACATCATCTGTGGTAGAATTTAGCAAGTGCATGTTGTTTTGCATAGACAGGTCTTGAGTATTGCTTAATTTTGATCTTATCTGTTCAGAGCACATTTAGATTTACCCAGCAGCATTTAGAATTAAGTCGCTGTTTATCTTCTTTCAACATTCCCTCAGGGTTTATGAAGAACATAATACTATAGTTACATATGCCTTAATGTTTCAGAGGACAAGCCATTAATGGCATATTTATGAAAGTGCGTTTTAAACCACAACCAATATTTTTACAGGACAAGTAAAGAGATTTGTTTAATCTGCCCTATTTTTAAAGTGATATTGCCATGTGACATAGGGTATTACTGATAGAGAACTAGATAAACATATTAGAGTAATTAACCTTCCTGGAAAGAGGGAGCTTCTTTAACTTAAACATAATGTTCTAAAAAATAGTCACTGTTGAATTATGTGAGGGATGAAGACTGATTATATCATTATAATTTCTTTTAAGAATATTGGGATTATTTCATTTGGAGAAAAGTGAATTGAAATCAAATGAATTCAAGGGAGCTGAGTCAGTCTTTTTGAACTAAGACTGAATCTGGAACATCTTTTTCTCTCCTATATTTCTTATTAGCTCCATTACAAAGCAATAGGCTTAAAATAACTGAGTATCAGAATTAAATCTTAGATTACTTAGTGAAAGAAGGACATTCTGCAGTTGTTTAATTTGTGATTGTATGCATGTGACATTTCTTCTTCTTTATTGACTGCAATAATATAGCTCTTTACAGCATTTTTGATTCAAGAAAACCTTGATGTGAAGCGGTTGACATTTCCCAAGGGCTTCCCAATCTGATTTCTCTTGGTAACATCATACTGACAAACTAGCAGGTCTTGGTTTAGTATTTTGATGTATGATCGCAAAGTATTTAAAAACATTTGCTTTTCTGCTTAATTCTGTGCTTTCATTTATTTTCTCATCTTCAAAGACTGCAATTGCTTCAATTCTCTTGCTGTTTTCAAACTATTCCAGTGTCATCTTTGCCCAAACTGACTGATTTGCAGCAATGTTGTTCTTGAGGCTCTTAAAAAGAAAAAAAAAAAATCTTTCTACATATCAGTGTGTTTTTTTCTAATGTGAAATTGTGAGAAGTATTTCAGTAATTAGACCAAGCATTTTCATGTGTTATTTTGAGGAGGCTGTATTTTTGCAGGACCAGTACCAGTGAGGGTTTAAAGGATTCAGCACATACTCCAGTTCCTTAGAAAGTTGCTCAGGTGATGCAGAGATTTTCCAGCTTTCCTGTCTCATTAATATACATCTCCATCAAGACTAAATAAACTTCTGATGAGAACTGAACTTGAAACTTGCAAATGTGATCACACTGCTGTTTGTCAGGGTGTGAGTGCCATTCTTCTGTTAAAACTGTTCCTGTAAAACTGGCTGAGTGGAAAGTAGCCCTCCGGTGAAAAAGAAAAAAGAGCTCAACATGAGGTAGCATATGACACTTTGAGATAGGACTTAAGAATATAATTAAAGAAATGGTGTTTATTAATTCAGTTTTGGAGGGTTGTTTGGTATTATTTTTTAAGATGAAAAACAAGATCATGGCATTATCTGAAGCTTGAGGAGATTCTCTGGATGCCATAGAGATAAAATACAATGATGTAGACTATTGATAAGCCAGAATAACCTTTTTTAACCTATCAGCACAGCAAGACAGCTGTGTGATTTTTGAAACACATTAATATTAATTGCTAAAATTGCTTATAATTAATGCAGATATCCTGGGGACTTTCAGTATTGGAAACACCTGGTGAAATGTGTCATCATGAACCTGAAAGTTACCCAGAGTATACACAAACACACTTTTCTTACCAGAGATTTAAGTGGAAGATAAAGACTCAAAAGGAGTCAATTAAAAAAAAAAAGGAAAAGGTAGTTCTACCTGTCCAAATCACATGGCTAGAGAATTTGTTAACATTTTATTTTGCACATGCAAAGAGACTCAGATACATGAATAAAATTTTTAATCATTGTTGATCTTAATCTGTCAAATAAAGGATACCAAAAGCAAAATTACTACAAGAGTGTAATTGAAATTATTTTAGTTTTGGCTAAATTACTTTCAATAACAACAAGCATGAGGAAGATCCTAACTAGGAGAGCATGTGTTTCTCAGCAGTGATAAGGATGTCACATAAAGGACATTCAAGATTGTGTTTACAGTTGATTCTTTTTAGCAAAAAGTTGATATTAGACTCAGGCATGACAGAGAAATATTTAAGATTTTTAACTTAATGTAGTACACTGTGTTCTGCCTACTTTAACATGGAGAAAATAAATGCAGAAAGTAAACATTACTTCAGGCATATTTGGATGTAATTTTGCCATCCTTTGCTCAAAAAAATACTTTCAGAACTTTTTGTCAGAGTAGAAGGAGGTTTGGTTGTGTCTTTTTTTAGGTATGGTCAAGAGTAGTGCTTTAATACTTTCAGTCCAAAATTAAAATTAAGACAGTTTTGTACCCAGTCCAATTCAAGGTGTCACTGTAAATGTATGGCAAACAATTGCTCTCTGGCAGTTTGCCTCTGAACATGATCTTGGAGACACACAGCAAGCTCCAGAGGGTCATTTTCCTGCTGGGTCTCCTAACAGCTGGTACATTCTGAATAGTTAACACACAAGTGTTTTACAAATGTAAAAGCAAAGGATGCCAGGAATAAAAAATGAACTCTCTCAATGTGTTCATTGCAGCAAACAAACTTGAGAACAATAAACCCTCAGCCATAATGCTGAGCCTCTTGCTCGTCAGGTTCTGCTCCCAGCCCACAGCTGAGGACCTCAGCTGGCAGTCATAGCTTCAAGAACAGTGTTGTCTGCAAAAGGGGTTAATTCAGCACAAATGTTAGCTCTGTTTTACTCTTGGAACTTGCTTCATTGGCTCATTGGAGTAAATATTTGCTCTCCAAATTTATTGATCTTTGCTTCACTTCTCTCCAAAAATACCTTCCTTTTCAGTTGGGTCCGTTCAATGGTTACACCTCTAATATTGCCAATGTTGATACAATTCTGATCTTCCAGCTACTGAATCTGTTAATTTTGAAATGTGGTGCTTGTCTGTTGACAGAGGGGTAATGCATTGCAAGATGTACTTAAGCTTCTCCCTCAGCTGTTTAATCTTGCCATTGGAAGACACAGGTGAATGCAGTGATTTCTAGGTATTGCTAGGAAAAGTCCAAGCTGGGCACTGCCTGCTTGGGAGCAGCTCTGTGGGATGGCTGTGGGGGACACAGGAGCTGCAGAGGAGCCGCCCTGGCGTTGGCAGCAGTGAAAGCCTGCAGCATCTGGTGCTCTGGGGGCAAGGGCACAACAAGGAGATGGAGGGAAGTAATCCTTCTTCTGTGTTTGACACCACATCTTGGGTGCTTTGAGACCAAATCCAGGGTGCTGGGCCTAACTTTGGGTTCCCCAGTGCCAGACAAGACAGGTTTCATACTGGAGCAAAGAGCAGAGGATGGGCATCAAGATGCTTGAGGACCTGGGACAGAGGTGGTGAAAGAAGCAGCTGAGGCACCGTTTAAGGCTTATTTAAGGCTTTGCAAGACCTGATTTCTGTCTACAGCTGCCGAACTTCTGTCAGTCTTTGGGAAGATGGAGTTAGGCTTTTCTCAGGTGCCAAATAAGAGGACATTTAGTGGACATGAATTGCAGTAACAAACTTAGATTGCCTATAATAGAATCATAGTATCCCCTAGGCTAAAAAAGATCAAGTCCATTACTAAGCCATAAACCTGTCTTTATGGGCAAGCTCAATTTCAGAAAAACTCCTATTTTCTCCAGGGAAAGAGAGTACATTGCTTTCAAAGGTACAGGACGAATGCTTGCAAGAATTGTGGTATCCTGAGACCAAAAACACAAAGAAAAACTAGGTGCCCTTGTATTTGAATCCAAAGATTACAAAATACTAATGCTTACACTGTAGAGAGATTCGTATCAAGAAGATTCATGGCAGAATGGAGTTACTTCTCAGAACTGATTGATTTATCTGAGATAAATCTATCTTTTCACCATGAGACTGGTGAAATACTGGAGCAGAGTTCCAGATTGTGAGCTTGCAGTATCTCAGTTCCTGGAGATATTCAGAACTTCACTGAATGTGGACATAAGCAACCTGATAAAAGGTGACCTTTCTTTGAGGAAATAGTTGTACCAGAAGCCTCTTGAAGTGCTTTCCAAATGATGCAATTTTATGAATTTTATTTTATGAACTTTGTTTTTCATGCATGTGCTTCTGGAATATTCTCAGAATTTCACCTATTTGGTGTCTTAAAATCCGGTTAAGTTTGTCCTGGCAAGAGACTTGCTTATGCATCTTTGTCCAATTTAATTTTTTTTTTTTTCTGTCAGACTAATAGCAATCCATCTTCCCTAATGCAACAGACAACATTATGTCAGATGATGAAATTTGGACTTCTTGTTCCTACCTAGAAAATTCACAAAGCAATATTATTGTTCCATTTCTTACGTCTTTTCATGTCAGATAAGCATCATTTTTATATTGCGTTGGTCATCACAACTGTGTATGCAGTTGTGTGGTTTTGGACAGAATTCAGTATTGGATTCCAGAGTCTTTTCTCTCTTATTCCTTTGGATTCCTTGAAATGTTATTTGTGTCGGAAACCTGCCCATGCATCACAAGTCTCCCCTTCCCCAGTCCTTCAAAAATATGCTGGACTTGTTCACCATTTTACTGATCCTTTATGTTCCCATTCCTTTTGCATTCTCCTTCTCCGTAAAGGAGTGTATTGATCATATTTTATATTTTATGCTGAGTGCAGTGTCTTTCAAATGTCTCTTTAGCTCTGTCTCCGTACAGCTTTATTTTGGTGTCTCTTCCTGGGTGAATTTAAAATTATGATAAGCATTATTATGATCAGAAATGGCTACTGGCAAATATTTTTCTGTATGTCTCACATGTTTCTGATTTCTGTTGCAGTTGCAGTTTCAAAAAGAAATTGTTTTGATAATTTTTTGAAGTCAGTGTTGAAAATGCGTGCAGCTCGAAATGGCTGACCAACCCAGTGTCCGTCACAGCACCTGCTGGCCTGTAGGACTCTTGAGCTGCACAGAGTCTGGTTTCTGTGTTATTTCAGGTACAAGACAGGTAGCACTAGCATAATTAATGTGTCCTCAGTATGTGAAAGCATGAGACAAGGACAGTGTATTAAAAACAAAGTATATTTAAATAGGGCTGTAAGGGAAGGATGATGAAACTCTTAAGTTTGGTTTGCCAGTTCAGCTCAGAACCAACTTGTCAACCAACCTACCAACTGAATGACCTATTATTGGACTCAAAATATTCCAGGCTTGTCTACTCTGTTTGGTTTTCTTTTCTTTTCTGTGTTTGTTATGATATTTGTTGTCGTTTTTCTATGCAAGGTGTAATAGCAACATAAAATCAAATCATTCTTTTCAGACCTCTGACATTTTCTACTAAATGTAATATTCTTGGTCATTATTTCTGGACACACCAAATCTTTAGCTTTTAATACATTTTCCTCACTTCTGTTTATAAGAGGGTTGTACCAGTTCTGCATTCATGTACCTGTTCATGACTAACGAATTATGAACTTTTCATGTTCTCTTATTCATCATGTTGTAAAAATGTTGGTTTTAGCAGTCTAAAAGAACTTAACAATTTTATTTCTTGAAGTTTAGTTCTGTTATGTTACAAGGTGGTGTTCCTTGAGATAAATGGTAGTTACTGTTAGTAAAATTGTTAGTATTTCAACAGACTTCATAAAAACTCCCTCTAAATGCATCACGTCCATAAGCAAAAAAAAGGTCTTTACCACCTGACTATATTTTATTTTTTCAGCTTTCAGAATTCTATTTGAAAGTGTTAGTATCACCTTGGAAAGCATGGAAAGCAAGCTTCAAACTCAGGGGAAAGTTATTAATAAGCAGTCATGTGCATTAAGGTGAAGATTTTTTTTTCCTCTGACCAGGATAAAAAATGTATTTGTGTCAGATTCATGTTGCAATAATGGATATACAACTACAAATAACTAGTTACTTGAGACCAGAACATGTGTAGCAAAGAAAAGGGTATATGGCATATGATATGTTCTTCTTTGCATATCCAGTGCTTGGATGCCTTCATTATGTTTCATTTTAAACTATGGCAAAGAGATAACCATTGTAAAGTGATACTTGTAAGATATTTCCACAACAGCAATTTAGCGTTGGTATTCAGAACAGTCTGTGCTGCCCTGAGCTCAGGTTTTGCACAAGTAGGACTTTGTTACCGTGGTGATGCCACAGCAATGCTTTTGACTAAAACCTGAACTGATGAGACTGCGTTATATTACCATTCATATTTTACCATCATTGTGCAATATATTACTTGAATTTCAGCTGCCACAGATCTTGTTATGTAAGGGGACAAGTTCTTTATCAAGGTTCGTTGCAGAAAAAGGAAACCAGTCTGAGTCTTTCTTTGCTCTTCAATTTGTGGTCATTTGGTATATTTTGAACTAATGCTTTTCTAAAATAATATTCCAATGTTGTTCTGCTCTTCAAACAGATGTGCACTTGTCTCCTTTACTGGCAGTATGTGTGCCCTCTGTCTCTCATTCCCTGTCCTTTATTTCTCTACTGCCTTGCCTTTCCCAAGCCCCAGCAGCAGGAGTTACTGTGTGTTCACTGAGTGCACGGGAGCGCACACCCAATGCATGGCCTTGCCACAGCAGGACATTCCTCGTCAGGGAAAGGACCCTCATTCCATCACTGCCTCACTGCATTAGCCTAGGGATCAGCATTTGTTACCTGTGGTTACAGGGCTTTGGGGAAGGAAAGCGCTGCAGAATTTAGGTTTTCTCTAGCAAAATACAGACTTGCTTAAGCTATCTTATCTTATTTTTAGACAGGTTTTATTTTTCAAGACCATTTCTAACCACTTTAAACGAGATAGAAATTATAGCTGCTATCATTATTAAGCTTGAGATACTGGTTTACTGATGTAGTAAATTGGAGAATATAATAATGAAAAATTATCTCTAATCAAGATAATATTATTTTAATCGTTGACTAATGTGAATAATACGATTTTAAAAATTGATTTTGAATGTTATTTCATTTTCATTCTTCACACAATAATACTTTGAGGATAAATAAGCATTAATTGTTCAGAGATCTTATGTCTACTGCGTTTTCTGTTAATACTCAGATGTATTCTTTCATATGTTTCATTGCACTTCACCATTTCAGAATTTTTAACTTACACACTGCATGCTTTTCTAAAATGAATTCCCTAATTTTTTTGTTATTATACAAAACCTTTTTGAAAACTCCTGACACGGCTTTGACCATTTCAAATTAAATTTATTAGAAATATGCAATAACTCTTCCAGTTGACAATTGAAGGGAATATCTAAGCATCAAAGCAGTGCAGTTCTGGGATGGGGCTGCATTTAGAGAATCCTCTTTTCATACCTGTAATAGATACACTCCTATACTATAATCACTCAAGCGGGTTCAGTGCTTTCTTCTCTGAGTCTGAAAAGCTCTTTTTATTTCATAATGAAAACATAAAATATAGAAGAATTGTGCTGAGAAATTGAGAATTATGATCGTCTTGTGGAGAAAAGATTAATTATTAAACAGTTATTCTTTCCATTTTGACGCTATGAGAAAATAAACTGTTCTAGCTCACATGAGTTAAACTTTGAGAAGAATTTTAGGGTTTTCCTCTAATTTCAATGTTCCCAAAAGTAACTGAATCCAAAAAAGTGACCAGAATTTCATATTTGCTTCTGGAAAGAAGAACACCTGTGTTTTCAAGCTATGAGCTTTATCTTTTGAGTATCAGGGTGAGATATGATTGGGTGCTCAGCCTCAGGTAGGTGCAGAAATTGAATGTTTGGTTAAGGACACCTGCATATCGGTATCATAGTGTCACATGAAATACAAATAGAAATATCTCCCTTTAGCAGGATTTTTGAGAATAATGAAATTCCACTTCCCTTATCTGCTGTCCTAGGGAATAAATAACAGAGGACGCAAGTGTTCACGGCTGTTTTCCTTGCCTCTGGTGTGTGGCAGCTTTAGAGATTTATAAGAATATCTTGCTCCCTGTTATTTTCCTCTGCATTTGAGGGGTACCTGAGGCAGGACACCATGAACAGTTAGCTGATGCAACTCAGCAATGTGTTTGTATGAGATCAAAATATCCACTTGAATATTCAGCAATGTTCCTAGGTGGGCTCTTACACAGGGCAAAACATTCATGGATCTGTATGTTCTTCCAATTTTTGTTGCATATTCAGCTTGAAGGATGGGTCACTAAATCAGCATCATTTTTTCCCTTCCTGCATCTCACTTCTTCTACGCATCACAGAATAAAAAACTCCTGTAAAATATTGCTCAGGGGAAGAAGGGCTACTCTCTGTGTGAACTAAAGCCTGAAGCAGTAGACTGTATTATCATACTGCTATTAAGATTCCAAACTCTAGTTTCAGAATCTTAAAACATCTACATATCTCATTAAGATGTGGGAATCACCATTTAAATATCAAATACGTACCATTATATGTATTGTTACATTTTTATAATATAATTATCAATGGTTTGCATTCTGACTTACGGCTGTTTTTGACTATGTTGTTTACCTGAATTCTGAAAATGAAATAACCAATGTAATTTATTCAACAAAGACAAAATAGCCCAGATAGAGTACAAAAAGATGAAACGTCTTTCTTAATTTTCTGATGATTTTGTGATCCTAAGCTTGCATTTCAAGTAAAATTGCATGTAAAATGTGTCCTAACCACAATGCAAAAAATAAAAGCTGAACCGTTGATTTTAATGGACTGAGAAGGGAACTGTATTGTTGTCTGAAGGTTAATAAGAGCAGAAAATCATTGGTTAGTCTTGACAGTAGAGCTTCTGCTCCTTCCTTTTTATTTTAATATTTTTCTGTCTAGATCAGATATAGAATAAACAAGTTTGGGAAATTAGAATAATCGAGGTGTGGATGATCCCTCCTCAGTCTCTGAGACTACAGACAAGAGGCAGGATGCAAATCAGCTTGCAGACAGCATGGCACTTTCAGGGGGAATATAGATGTGACTTGCTGCTGGTAGTCTTGCCCAATGGCCTAGTGGGGCTGGAGATCCCATCTGGAACCAAACAGATGTTACTTATGGTCTGATGAGGGTCACGTTGATGACTGACACTTCTCAAAACAGTGTTCTCCTAGCCTGCCAAAGGATTGGACATGAAGTACAGTGTTATAATTCTGTCTAATGGTCAGTTGGATTTAATTTTATTGTGTAGTTCAGCTTTGGGAATTCAAATCCGAAATAATCTTCACGACTTCTGTTCTTGTTGCGTATTGCTGGATATATATTTACAGTGTAGGAAAACTGTTACTTTTATTTATAAAAAAATTAGTATGCAAATTCTTTGAGACTTAATCTGGATTTTTATAGCATCATTGACACCAAAGTATGTAGAGCTGTGTCTTCCTGTACAAAGTTGGGGGTGTCTTGGATTGATATTTTTCTTTCCTCAGGATCAGTTAATCCCTTCCACTGTTGTTTTTTTGTTTTAAATACAGTAATTCAGCTTAATTAACTTCTTGGTTTGTGAATGCTTATGGCAGGACTGAACATACGTCAAAATGCCATGAAATTTCTTCTTCATCCTCTCATGAGTATCACTCTTACATTTGGAAGTGTTCCAGAATTGCAAAGCAGAAAATGTCACATTTTCTTGATGCTTGTACACTGTTTTCCAGCCACTAGTAACAGCAATATATTTTGCTTTTGAAATCCTCAGAGGTGATGCAAAATTCATCCAGTTCTTAGGTTAGGCAGTATAAAAAGGTCTGTATTTAGGATATCTGAGTCTTAAAACGCTTAAAAAGCTTAAAAATGTATATGAAAGCTGCTTGAAATGAAGGATAAAGGTGGTAAGCAAAATGAACTGGGGATAGGCAGAGCTCTTAGGAAATAATGAGCAAACAGTAGAATGACTGTTAAAGTGCCTTTTTATGTCTGCATTATGATTTGTACATGATCTAACATTTGTGCTAATTAGGAGATCAAATTTCTGTGAAACGGAGGTGTCTCTGGTTAGGATAATAACCTTTCACCATCCTCTGTCCCCATATTGCCAAAAATACCTCAAGCCCATTGGTAATTACTTCTTTCCGATATAGAGTATTAATTTAAGCTCTTCTTATAAAAAGCTTTAAAAAGCATCCTCTTTTGAAAATACATCAAAAATAAGTAAGATGGGATTGGAAGACTAGATGATCCTTGCTGATCCTATACAGATGTTGAAATATGTGAAAGCAGAGCTGACTTAAAACACTTCGTTATAAAACACTCACTAATTTGTTCGCTGCATCCTTGCCAGCTGCCCCCTGTGATCTTCTGTTTTTGTCTTTTGCTCATCATCCTTAGTACCTCCTTGACACCAGCACTCACAAGTTCTGTTAAAAATCCTGATTTTTAATTCATATAAATGTTTCTCAAGTTTGTTTGTTGCAAGTTAAATGCTTTATTGCTTTTCAGGCTTCTTTCTGTACTGCCTGTCCTGCCTCTGTACGGAGCCAGCTTCTCCCCAGCAGCCTTCAAAGCTTTGTCCCCAGCTCTTCTTTCTTGTGCTGTTTCCTGTAGCTGGCATGACACATCTCTATCATAGAAAACAGCAATTTCAGGTTTTTTTTGGTGGGCAAGCACAGCTGTGCTCATAAATGCATTTCAGCCATATGCCAGTGCCTGGTTCTTTATGGTTTGAATGCTACTTTTTTCAGGAGTAGAGCTGCCTTTTAAATAAAAACATCTTCTAGTTATGGCTTCTTTTTAGTTGTTTTTTTTTTTTTTTAATTTGTCTGTGAAGGATGCCATACAAAAGCTTAAAAAATCTTCAACCACATAATGTCATTGGTTATTGAGAATCTTGGCCCCCAACCCTCTCCACCTTGAGGACTGATTACAGTTTTGTAAAAGGCAACAATCCTCCTCTGAGTTTTGAAAGCTTCACATGATAGGTCATCTGACAGGTTTAAGCTCATGAATTCCAATATTTAAGTGTGCTGAAAAATTATTTGTTTTCATATATTTGTATTTACAATAGTGAAAAAATGATTTCTCTTTTTCGAATAATTTCTCTTCTCAGGTAATTTGACAGAGCATGGATATGCATGTACATGGCACAGAAAAGATCATACTTGGATAGCTTCATCTAATTACTTGCCTCACTGAGAATTTTGTTTCATTTTTTATCAGGTTGTCTACCTGTGTTATAATATGCTGCTTAGAATGGAAACATGTATTTTTTTTTTTAGAAACAAACACCTCAACAAACAAAGCTAATTTTTACCACCACTCCTTTCCTTAACTAGAACCACTTCAAAATGAGAAGAAAATATTCTAGGATATTATGTATTTTGCGTTTACTGCTTATCTAAACATGGTAGAATTGAGCTAAGATTGCAGTGGGTCATAACTCCTCTAAAGTTGTTATGGTAGGTAAATGTAGTTGTTTTCATATACTGGATTCTGCTAAAGAGTAAACTAGGAGAGGATTTACATTGCACATACCACTGAAGTGTCAATCACTGCATCTGAGAGAGTGAAAGCAGGAGCAGACAAAAGTGATGACTTACTAAGCCAGAACTGAGATTGTTCTATCTGAAACTCCTCCGTGGTCCCTCATCTGTAACAGAAGGCACGTTCAAAATCAAAAGAATCAAAATACTTTAATAGTTATAGTATTGTGTGCATACGTTGTACAAAGTATTACATGTGATTCTATTCAAACTGTTCTTCCAGAGGACTGAGGAGAGCAGTTTTCAGGTGAAGTGATGCAAAACCTCTGCATCTTTCATCTCACTGAAGAAATTTTACAGTTCTTTGGTATGATCGGAAGGGCTCGTGGGACTGCTTCAGAGCTCTTTCAGTGCTAACAATGCAAATTTGGAAGACTTAACTGAGGATATTTTAGCAAGCAGTCCAGCATAGATCAAAGATCATTCAGGAGTGAAGTGGAAATGAGCAGTATTGCAGCAGTTGTAGTATTTTGTAATGGCTAGAAAAAACACTTGAGAAAAAAGTGAATATAATGTAGCCTGAATTGGAAAATAAACTGACTTAAACTTTAATGAAATTTAACTTTGTATGAGAATCCTAATGGAAAAAAACCCCAAGATATCCCCAGCTGTCATTTAGACTGACCCTCAAATATATTTGGGAAATGAACAGCACAACTAGGACAGAGAGTCAGATACCAAAGTTACTTTTTTGATAGGATCATGTATAAAAGAAGAAATTTTTTATATTATGCATTATGTCTTGATACGATCATTCAATTTGCACTGGGAGCTCCAGTGTCTAATATTCAGCTGCCTCTAGATATATGCTATTTATATGCTATTTCCTTCCCTTGTATTCTCAGTAGTGACTCCAAGCTGGACTGCTCTTTGATCAATGTCTTGGCCCGGGCAAAAAACAGAAACAATACTCAGAGCCATAATGTAGAAGGTATTGAATAGTTTATTTTAAATAGGAGATAAAATGAAAGCAGTTATAAAGGTACCCTAAATCCCACATATTCATACCCTTTTCTGCACTGTCCTTTATTTTCCAAAGACAGCCTTATAGCATCTTTAAGTGAATCTGTCCCATGTTTATTCGATACCAGACCATGCTTTGTTTCTTCTCTTTTGTTCCTTTCACCAGACTAAATATGTATCATTTTTCTTTTTTTAAAATAAGGTTCGCTTTTTTATCTTTAGTACTTCCCAGGATTTTGAGAATGCACATTAATTTTTTTCCTTATGCATTTTGCAGCATACTATGCATGTACTGATTTTATGAGATCTGAAAAATATCAAACAATTTTGATTCCTTTTTAGATTGTCATTCAGTCTTGAAGACTGTTGTTTTCTGACATGTACAAAGCTTATCAGTATAATTTGATTAGAAATTACTGAACTTTCTTTTAATTTGAAATACTGGTTTTGGTTTAAATTTTGATGATTGTTTTAGATTTCTTTTCCGGTGTTAGGGATATATGCATACACATGCTCACAAGAAAAAAAAATTGTGATAACCAACTGTTTACTTGAAACTCACTCTGTTTAAAAATCTCTATAAAGTCTTCATAGCAAGACTATTGAATTCTTGAATGTTTCTTCCTCAGTGCTGACAGAATATAATTAACTACCTAAAGATCAAGGACTATGAATCACTTTATATATTCTGGGTTGGGGTTCTTTTGTTTGGTTGGTTTTTTTTGTTTGTTTTGGTTTTGGTTTTTGTAAAGGGAGATAGTTACAGTCTAAACAGAAGAATGTTGCCATTTTCCTCCTCATTTGAATGCCCTTGTTGCATGTCTCACTTCGAATTTAAATTTGTATTCCTAGGGTGAAATTCAGGTCACATTGGAGTCAGTGGGTATTCTGCTAATTACAGATGAAGTTACAATGCAACTTCTTTTCTCCTCAGCTACTCTTCAGAAACCCCCAATCTCACAAAGCTACAAAATGATCTATTGTTAATTAATTTTTATATTTATTTACACAATGTTAACATAAATCCAGTTGCTGGATGCATGCAACTGTATAAAGATTTTTATGTCTAGGCATTAATTGAAATATATTTATCAATTGATACATGCATTTTCATTTGAAGCACTATTTATTGAAATGTCTTGAACAGACAGTGCTTGGAAAGAATGCCAGTTTAATGTAAAAATCCATCATCTAGCAACACTATAATGAGTTTTTGCAAAAATAATATTCATACTTCTTCCTGATGCCAGGTATTTGTTTGGATTTGTTTTGTGAGATCTGTCAAAATTAGATAATACAAGGAGATTCTGACAGCATAATGTGTTTCATAGTCAGGACAGCCAGGACTTAAGGCCCTGATCCTGTCAGGCTGAGACATGTACAGCTTAAGCGTGCAATTGGCTTGGTTTAGGTCCAACCTTTTTAGATACAAAAGTGAAAATAAGAGCAGAAACTTGCTGCTGAAGATGTGAATGGTCCCACAAACGAAACATACGTTTCCAAGTAGACTTAATGCAGCTTAATATGCAAACAAACGTACTAACTTAGCAATAACAACTAAACATGAAGAATAAAATCACAGCTCCACAGACATTGCCAGTGACTTTGATAATCATTTCAGTGAGGTCAGAATATAATTCAAGATTGAGAAGGCAGGTTAAACAAGCAGCATTTGAAAACATAAATTTACAGATTAAGAATTTGCTCAAATAAGATTAAGGAAAGTTTATATCCTCTATTACTCAGAACCTCAAAGATAAGAAATCAACAAACAAAATATGCTGAAATAGCTCAAATATTTTCTGACT
Source organism: Zonotrichia leucophrys gambelii (assembly GCF_028769735.1). Taxonomy (NCBI): domain Eukaryota; kingdom Metazoa; phylum Chordata; class Aves; order Passeriformes; family Passerellidae; genus Zonotrichia; species Zonotrichia leucophrys. The sequence goes on along the minus strand of NC_088200.1, from coordinate 26,892,208 downwards.
GAAAAGCGCCATCACCACCTCCCATATTTGCTCATTTTATTCTTGTGTGAATCATCTATAGATTTTAGCTTTCTTCTCTAGAAGGTAGAAAAGTGAAGGAGACACCTTGGTACTCATATCACAAGAGGGAAAGTGAAAACTGCACTTTCTCCTGCTCTGCACTGGAAGAGCAGTCACATGGTGTCAGAGAATTTCTTGTCATTCACATCCTTTCACAGTTTGTTAATATAAATGATACAAAATTTAGAAATTTTGCATGCCCTAAAGAAATAAAACGGAATAATCCGTGTGAGTCAAGTACAAATCCTTACTTTAGACTACCTAAAAATGTGAAGCTTTGAAGCAACAGGGGTCAAGATGGATCTTTTTGATCCTGCTGACCAATTTAAATCATGTTTTAGGCTAGTATTCAAGATTCTCAAGCTGTTAGATGACATATCTAAATTTTTTTCTGAGTGCAGTAGATATGAAGCAATAAGATATCAGTTTGGTGATTTACAGGAAGGTAATTGAGAGGCATTTCCAAAACCTTAAGTGATATCAAATAATAATCTTTAAAGATAATTGTAGGGGTCAAAAATTACTAGTATACCCTTTCTCTTACTTAAGTGCTTTAGTGAGAACAAAATCACTCAATATTTTGATCATAAAGATGGTTTCATAACAGATTTATATATAATTTCAGTTGTTGCTGGAATGCATTCCAAAATAAATTACTATTAGAAAATACTGAATCTGTGCTAGTGAGGTATCATGACAGACAACTTCTGGCTGAAATTTGCTGTAGACATGTTATGATAGGTATCTTTTGCCTGAGAGTTTGGTTTTTGTTTGGGGTTTAGTTTGTTTGGTTTAAATTTTTTGGCTTCTATATTGTTTAATGTATAGACCCTCAAATGAATTTGGGCTTCTTGTGTGCTGTCTTCCTCCTGCCTCAAACAAACAAAATTCTGAGGAGCCCAAACTTTTTTTTATGTTTTTCAAATACAAATACTTCAAGATCAGGAATTTCTTGATCACTTCTTCAATCCAGAGTGAACCACACTATTTTTATCTCAAAGAGCACAAAAAATGAGCTGTCAATGTATCCACTTCAGTAAGAAATTTGAAAAATGCAAAGGCCTCTTAACCACTTCACAAGTTATTTTGGCTGACTTTGAAACAAATCTAGTACTGGTAGAGGACAATGAAGTTTGCCAAATGAGGCTGTTACTGACAGAATTTGAAAAGTTAGAGTGAAAGAAATCTATACCAAAACTAAACAAAAAACCGGGTTGTTAAAAGGGAAGAGGGAGTGGTAAGGGCAACAGAAGATTGTGTGTCTCAAGGGTCTGGTTTGTAATTCATATTCCTGAGGTTGTGAAATTCCTTATCAGACAAATTTTTCATTGTTGTGTATTACTGTTGATGATTTTACTTGTCATCACAGCAGTAATACTTAGCTACACCAAGAAATAATGAAATAATGTCACAGATTGGCAAATTGGAAAACTCTTTAGGTCTATTTGACTTTGAAATATGCAAGTCAAAACTAGAAAAGGAAGATAAAGACAAATATTTCTGAAGATTGAACAGCATCATAAATTTTTCTGAAAACTGCTAAAAAATAATTCCATCAGTTGGCTGTAACTGGATTTTCTCTTTTCAAGGATACATGGCCTGACCATGCTGCCTTCTGTCACTGTGATATACTCGCCAACTTCTGCAGGAAGGGATAAAGCACAAAGAAGACAAAAGCAAAAAAAAAAGAGGCAAAGATTATCATTTTAGCCCAGTCTCTGTAGAGCAGTGAAGAGCAGAAGATATGCAGTTGGTAGAACAGAAGAAAGCTCCAAACCTTATTTCCTGACGCAGGGGCCAGAAGTGTGGTTTTATGTCTGGCTAAGCTGTGTGCTGACCTGTACACTATAGAAAAGCCTTTTCAGACCTGGGATTCTAGGTCAGCCAGCCTCCTGGAGACGGTGAGCAGCACAGACAATGAAACCGTGGAAGATAAAGGACATTGAAAGTTTTAAACTTTTGGAATTTCATTCCAAAGCATGAATTCACTGCCAAAAGTACCTGACTACTTAAGAAATCTGAAGTTTCTTTTTTTATGCTATAGAACAGTACAGTTACTTTTGTGTGTGTAAAGTTAGCATAATTAAATAAACATCATTTTTTCAGTACTTTGTTCACAGAAAGGAAGACAGTATGTCAAGGTCAGCTTATAAAGCAAGTTCCTTCAATACCAGATTATATATCTAAACCAACTTTTTTTTCCCCCTGGACACACTGATAACCATTTGGATGAACATATTCTCAAAGTGCTTGCATTTGTCAGTATAGGGAAATACAGAGGATATTTTTCAGTATATACTGTTGAAAAAGGAATTCCTCTCAAAATCAGTTAGGGTTCTGAAATGGTAAATTAATTAAACTATGCTCTATATAGTTTATGCCTAAAGAGAAATACTTTTCTTTACAAATACCTGGGACCAGATCAGCTACTTTAAGGATGATGCCAAGGAAGGACAGTGATTTCTATATCTGTACTTTGTTCTTTCTGCTGACATTTGTAAACTTTTAAAAGGCAAATCAAGATGAACAATGCTATGGAGTACTGTTTGCATGAAATTCTGATCTTGAAATGAAAAAAATTGCACATCAGAGTTATTAACAGAGGCAAATAGCAAAAATATTGATGGCTTCTCCTTCTGTCTCTGTCTGGATAGTAAAATAGCAGTAAAAAAACCATGTTGAACCTATGTTTCTTTCCAGTATGATTAGGGGCTTGTGGGGTATAGAAAGTACTTGTTGGGAATACAGAATTCCTTGCCTACCACTGAACAACTTCTGTCTTAGGGCTTGAGAAGGGGGATGATATGGACATCATCCCTAGTTTTAAATTTGTCATGAATCCACATAATCAAAAAGAATTTGCTCTTAGGAGGCTCCTCTTAGTGCTAATGTTCTGAGTGATCTCTCGGTGTGAGACATAAAGCCCTGGTGTGAGACATAAGACTTGAGCTAGTAGACTTTTCCTGCAGAGCGACAAGTAAGTTTCATGAGTGAGGAGTCAAGCAAAATAGGAAGTTCTGCAAACAATTTAAGAGGAGATCCAGAGAAAAACAGCTAACTGGGTCATGACATAATGGAGTTCTAGAGAAATGCCTGAAGTCATAGGCTGTTTTCTCAGTAAACTGCTGTAAATGCCTACAGTGTCAGCATCCTTGACAGACAAACATACTGAGAGGAGTGTGTATCTGTAACTGCAAGTATTCTGTGCACTTTGAAAAGACTGGAGTAAGGGAGAGTTAGCTGATTTTTTTTTTTTTTTTTGCTTCCTTACAGTACTAATGAACTGTTCAATGGAAGAGGTTGTTACAAAACACTTGGAAGCTTTTTGATGCTTAGGACATAGCCATATGGAGAAGTAAAGTGGAAAGATCAATTACTGCTGCAGATCCTTTCATTACTAGTTTGTCATCAGATACAATAGTCTGTTCTTTTTCAGTCAGGAAATAGAAAATTGAGTATTTCTCTTTTTCCTCTAAGGTCAACAAAAAAAGAGGATATAATTCTGTTTTAGAATAAGTCCTTATTTGTTCACTGCTGTTTCTGTTAACTGTTCTGTTATACAACATGGAGGGAAAGTAGAAATAAAGCAGCAGCATATTTTTAAGTGTGGAGCACAGAAGAATGCATTACAAAAAGACTGGTGACACAGCTACATCTATAAACTACTGAAAAGAACAAAAATTGCATTGAAAGAATATTGCATATAAAATTGAACAGACGGGACAGCTGAATATATTAATGTAAGCAAAGCAGCATCCTGATTTTAGAAGCAGCGACAAAATTTTACATCTGTTTACCTTGCGTAAAAGTGAGAACATTAAGGGCAATAATAACTGGCTCATATTTCTCTATCTCTGTTTTAGAGAAATGTCATCAAAGGCTGAGTTTATAAATCCTTTTATAAATTATGGAAGTATCTCATGAAAGCCAATATGACTGCATGGCTCAAATTACAAAAGTATTGCCAGGAGTTGAAAATTCAGGAGTTATGTCCCTCAGAGATCACAGTCCTTTGCTTGAGAAAAAAAAAGGTTGTGTTTAGATTTTTTTGATCAGTCTGAGACAAGTATTCTTCAAGGTTTTTCTAATCTCTGTAGAAATTGCAAAACTAAAAGTGAGACACTTCCTGGGTATCCTGTTAGGATATGAGAGTTAAAAAGTCAGGAACTGTTAGACTAACAGTGATTTTTTTTTTGACTTGCAATGCAAAGGTTCTTCAAGAGCAGGTTTGCAGAATCAGGCCCTTAACTAGCTTAACTTCACTAGTCTTGTCTTTATCATTATCTAGTGACAAGCAGTAAGCTGCTGAAGTACCGTGTTTTTATTATTAATATATTTAAACTTAAACTTTGAATAAAAAGATTTAAATGTAAACTTTGAATTAAAATGTTCTGTGTTCTTGTAGAAACAGAGCTGGTAGTAGAGACTTTTGGAATGGTTTAGGTTGGATGATCATCTAGTTCCAATCCCCTGCCTTGAGCAGGAACACCTTCCACCAGACCAGGTTGCTCCAGGCCCCATTCAGCCTGGCCTTGGACACTTCCAGGGATGGGACATCCACAATTACTCTGGGCAGCTTTTTCTGTACCTCACCACCCTCCCAGCAAAAAATTTATCCCTAGTCTAAATCTCTCGTCTTCAGTGTGAAGCCATTACTCCTTATCCAGTTACTGCATGAGTTCTTAAAAAGTACTTTTTCAGCTTTCTTTTAGGCCTGATTTAGGCACTGGGAGGTTCCGTAAGTTGTCCAAGGAGCCTGCTCTTCTCCAGGCTGAGCACCCCAACTCTCTCAGCCTGTTTCCATAGCAGAGGTGCTCCAGCCCTCTGTTCATCTTCATAGCCCTCTTCTGGACTTTCTTCAGCAGATCCCTGTCCTTCTCGTGCTGAGGACGCCAGGGCTGGATGCAGTGCTCCAGGTGTGATCTCAGGAGGGCAGAGCAGACAGGTGGAATCACCTTACCCTGCTGGTCACTCTGCTCTGCATGCAGCTCAGGATCCATCAAGGCCAGGTTGGCTTCCTGAGACTGAAGTGCCCGCTGCCAGCTTATGTTGATCTTGTCATCCACCCCCCGTACCCTTCAGTCTCTCATGGGGAGCACTAGCTGTCACAGCTGCAGTGCTTCTGTTGTCTGCAAGGTACAGGAGCAGATTTCAGAAAGAAGAGGAATTGTGCCACAGCTGGATGTAATAGACATGTCAGGTTTAATAATTTGACTTTGCAGGCTGAGAATGTGGTAGATTTTGTGGGGGTTATTTATAGAATCTAGTCTCACTGACGCAGAGTTGGGACAGTTTTGGACTTACTTTCCTTGGCAAGCAAGTTTTCTTTTGCATAGGAAGACTGCTAAGGCTGTGAGCCTCAGGAGTGACTAATTAAATTGAGGAGGAAATGTCAAAGAAAGGGGAATTAAACTCATAATGAATGTCTCCTTATTTGATTTGGTAATCACTTTTTTTCCTTGCAGTCTGCCTTCTAGCAACGTCACCTTCTTTATGCTTTTATACACTGTCACTTGACTAGTATCAGATTTGGGAAAAGGCATAGGGAAAAGACAAATTAGCAACTCTCCACATTAAATATTGGCTGCTTTGTGATTTGTTTTCCCTTTGAAATCTACAAGACAAACAGTTGTTAGCAAGCTTTTCAGCGCAAGCCCGAAGAGACTTTTGTTACAGCTTAAATCTGTAGTGTCCAACTTTCCTAATAATCTTTGAGTTACTGAATGAAAATATAATTGTCAATAATGTACATTATGGCAGAGAATTATGCCGTCAGAGGAAAAGGAGTGTCCTTTAGCAAACAGGCTTAATGTTTCCTCATTTTGAAAGTACAAGTATAAATTTTGATATTATTTAACAAAAAAGAGTTAGGAGGCCTTGGTACACTTTTAAGGAGTGAGTTTCAGTTTCTTGTTTTAGTGGAAAATAAAAAATTATATTTGAAGTCTTGTAGGAAAGACATTTCATTACTACCTGTTACAGGCAATTGAGGGTACAAAGCATTAAACTCAAACACCTTCATCAAGCAAGTTCAACGCTAAAATCTAGAGCTTTAGTCTTACAATGTCAGTAACAGTTCCACATTATGTTCCAAAGATTATCACCTGTTGAACTGAGTAGATAGCTTTGAGTTATTTTTCACAACTATGATTGGGAATGACAGTTCATAAACTCAGAGGAGCAGCACCTTGTCTTTGTATTCTCTGTCAAACTTTTCCTTTGGTTGGGATCCATCTCACCTGGGTGTATATTGGCTGGACTGCAATTCCGTGCAAAGAATGAAGTGTCCATAGCAGTAAATTTTTTAATTTGATTTTTTTTTTCTCTGAGGACCTGCTCTATACTACTCTAATCAAAATACCAAATTAAAATTCATCAGGAAAAAAAATGTATTCTATCTCACTTTCAGCAAAAAAAAGATCCACACATTGGGTGCTGCAGAGATTTGTAATGCAGTAAGCTAGCATTCCCAGGTTCTGTAATTAGTTGGTGACTTTTAGTGTGGTTATCAGATTGCCCAGAAAGGCAATAGCCTTTTCATCCTTGAAGATACAAAAAGCTGACAGAAAAACAACCCTGAGCAACTTCGTGTAGGTGACTCAGCTTTGAGCAAGGGGTGAGCTCGGTGACCTCCAGAGGTGCCATCCCACCTCAGCAGTTCTCTGATTAATTCAGAACCAAAGAAAAAGCTTTTCAGAAGTTAGAATGACTTGTTTGAGACCAGAAAGTCCTGTGTGAAAAAGCTCAAATCCAGAATTGGATGTTGTTCAGAGCAGTGAACTATGGAAGTTGAAAACCATTCAGAACCTGTGCAGGTTGCACTGATTATCATTTAGCTATATTTTCCATATGCAAATGAGATATTCATAATTTAGATCTGTCTGAGACTGGCATTCCAAAATGCTCTAACTGTACTGAACAGGGCTACGCATTGAAGTTAGATTGTCTTCAAATATAAAAAACTGCTCAAGGACATTCTCCTGATTGTTCAAAAATGTGTAGTTCCATATTTATTCAAGCCTGAATTGATCAGAAACCACCCAGATGAAAAGAAGATACAAAATCGGTGATATATACATGTTTCTAGTAAGCACAGAAACAAAAACCCCAAAGGCATTGAATAATACCTGTCAAGTCAGGTAGCTAGGAACAGATGAAAAGGTCTAAGGAAAGCGAGACCTAAACATGCTAACTAAAGACTGCAAATTGAGAAAAAGAAAACTAATTAACTCAGAAATTAACAGCTTTTTGGTAGAATCTGCTCATTGCCCAATTCCCTTTCATATATTCACCAGAAACTTGAATGAAAACATAAAACCTTCACTTGTAAAACTTCATTGTGACATAAAACTGATCAGTCATTTAAATCCAGCATTAAGGAATTAACAGTCCTTAAAACAGACAAAGAGCACAGGCTACACCTCTACATTATGGAAGGACTTTTTTCTCAAAAGCTGTAGCTCTGACAGTAGTTCAGAGGATAAATATGCTTTGTCAGAAAAGCTGAAGTGCCTGTCTTGACCTCTTTTATCTGAATACACCCCTCTGGTTGCAATAGTGTGGGTGTTTGTCAGGTCTACTCTGTGAAGCAGATCAGTGAGAAGATCTAAGCTCAAAACCAAAACAGAATTTTTATCGTTATTTTTGTAACCCAGTCATTGCCCCAGTTCATTTTGTGGCAGTGCCTACTAGTTGTCTTGAAAGAAAAACAAGCCAGAAGAAACACGTAATTTCTGTTAAAAAGCCCTCTACTTACATTGTACAGCCCAGTACAGGAAAGGAGGGGAAGACTCCTTGAGTGTTGAGAAGTCTTTGGTTAATAGTTTGTCTCTGCAGTTGTGTATTTCTTCCCTTCACATTTTTTGCTTAAATAAAAATCATTATGTTCAGGGTTCGATGCATTCATAATACCTCTTTCTGACATATTTTTTTGTATTATGCTGGTCAGAAAACATTCACATCAAAAGAAGATATAAAGTCAATGATACATGTGCAATAATGCTAAATATGTACATGATAGGGAAAAAAAAGGCCAGGCAGTGAATAAAAACTTCAGATAGCTGGAAACTGATAAGAGGGTCTAAAGAAATCAGTTTTGATAGATGGGTATCTTGTTGGTATCAACCTCAGTTGTAGATAGTTGCATCATGTGTAATTTTTTTTAATCCCATTATTTATGAAGCACATTTCTTTCAGAACATCAGGATCAGCATCTTGCTTAATTATTACATTTTTCCTCCTTAGACTTGGAAGATTAGAATAATGTGATCAAGACTTTCTCTCTGTATATATGCAATAACACAGAAATTATTTATAAGTAGAACAATCACAAAGGCAGCAATTTGTGCAAGTCGAAAGTGCAACAGAGCCTCAAATAGAAACATGATGCCACAGCCCTTTTCTAAGAGTATGTGAAAGTGCTGTCAATTATGTCTAACAAGGGAATATTTGTAACTAAAAGTAGGTAAGAAAGAAAAACAGAATTTACATGGGCTATACATTGTCCATAAAAAATCCTAACTTTACCCCATCTCTCAACAGCTGTTTGCCTGAATGGATTCACTGTTTTGTCTCAAGCTTCTGAAACTTACTCTTTTTTTTTTTTTTTGGTGGCACAGCGCAAGGATATATATGTTTTGTACTCTTCTGGAAAGGTTTCTGTATGTTCATGGACGTTGACTTCTGCTCTGGTGGAAGACAATGAGCTGTCTCAGCAGTTTGTATTTCAGTCTCGCCTCAAAGTGGAACCAGGCTACAGCTTCCCCAACACTCTTACTGCTTAAATTTTTTACACTTCAGCTTTTTGTGCTTATGTGCAGCATGTTCTGCCTCTCAGTGAAATCTCTTTCCCTATATCAGAGAGAAAGTATCCCTGGCACACTTTAACTTAGAATAAGAAATTACAGCATTACAAGCAGCAGTAGGGTCTCAGGTTGCAGAATCTCCCTTGCCCTTTTTAGAAGTGCCCATTACAGCATGAATTGAGTGAACAGGGGCAGATCAATTTACCATCACAGATGCCTGTTTTTCTCTCCCATTCATTCACAATGAAGCTGCATCCAGCTTTTAGCCACTTCTTTAATGTATCATTGAGGTATAATACCTTTCTATGTTTTTAGTGTAAACTTCCAAATCAATGTTCCAGGGTCAGAAGACAGCTTTTTCCCGTTGCTGCTTCTCTTGTCACCTTAGTGATGTGCATCCCAGAATGTTCCCATGAAAGAGCTGCAGCATCCATGCTAGCTGCCAGCTTGAAACAAAAGCTTTCCTCATTCCTGAACCCTGTCCTGTACCTCTATTATAAGGCTTGTTTATTGCAAAGGCACTAAAATTATGTGAGCTCATGATAAGGAAAACAAATGTTACAAAAAAATTAATTTAACATATACATATATAACTGTTGAAAAGAGAATGCACCTAAATATGAATGCCTTATAGTTAGGGAGAAAGAAGAGATTTGGTGCAAGCATGTGTCTGAAGTGGGGAGTGAGCAGTGATGACGGATACCCTTCAGAGTCTCTGAAGAGCAGAGGAGAGAATGCAGAATGCTCCATTGCTAGAAGTTAGAGGTGGTCCCTTAGGAGCTAAAGGCAGTAATTGGTAATTTCAGTGCCAGGAGAGTTTGTATTTACAAACCTACATGTTAAAGGGCTTGCTGTGAGCTCATCACTGGCAGCTATTTGCGTACCCATCTCACCTATCCTGATTGCAAGACTATCAAATTGCAGAGTCGTGTTGGGAATAGATTTGCTGAGGACAGTGATGGAAAGGTTTCTGAGCTGGCTTTTCCTCTGCATCCCGTGGAGGGTGCCATGCCCCCTTGGCGGTCATTCCCTTCAGTCAAAAGCAGTGGTAGTGTTGACTCGGCTTGGTGGTTTTCCTGCCTGGACACTGAGGCTGAGACTCTCCTGGGGGCAGCCCTGGGAGCAGCCTGCTACTATTTGGGTTATTTGGATTTTCCACCACTGCTCTCCTTCCTCCTCCCCATCCAGCCCTTGTTTCTCTGTGTTGCTTTGAGGTTGTGCCGCTTTTATCAGGTATCCTGACAAGGATATATGAGGATGGGTACAGTATCACAAACATGTGTTGCTTCCATAGGTAGGCTTCTGTATTTGCATAGCACAGCTCAGCATTCTGTGAATTCATTGTGCCTGAGTCAAGGCTGCTGTGGAGATCTTTGTCCCTTTTATTGAGGTTTGTAAAAGAGCACCTTTAAAGAAACAGAAACTTTAAGGAGAGCAGTTTGCATTACCATATTTCATTTTTATGGTTTTTAAGGACAATCTGACATTTTCTGTGAAATGATAATGACAAATGTTGCTCCTTTTGCTTCTCTGTCCCAGAAATTGGATATAAAATTCATTCGTGTGTGGTCTTTTAATATCCAGCAAATACAATGTTTAAAAATTAAGTTCATGCCTCTTGTTTATGCCATCTATACCCATTTTTTTCTTGAAGCTGTCTAGTTCTGTCAGATAAAGGAGCAAATGCCTTCCAGCTCAGCAGAGTGCATTTGCAACCTGCTGTCATTAAGCAACTAAAGCTGAAATATCATGGGGACTTTGCTGTCCCAGTCCCTGTCACTATTCTCTTATTCTGCAGCTACAAAGAGCATGTTGTTACATAACTAACATAATTTTTAGTGTCACAGCAGGCAGCTAGTGAAATGGAAACTGAGAACTGGGTTATTTTACTTGGGAAAGAAAATGAATATATGAGATTATTCAGATCCACTTTATTTACAAATTGAAAAGTTTTTTGAAGAGCTCTGAAGAATAGCTGTTCAGCAGCAAAATTCTCACCAACTCCATTTAGGCAATAAGAAGTGTCACAGCTCAGATGCCTCTGTTTAAATTCTTGTGCTGTTGTGAATTCATTTAGAGATTGCAATGTTTATCTAAAAATTCTGTGGTAGAAGGTTTTGCTGTTGCTTTTAAACTGGGTGCTCAAATTGCTTCTGGTATTTTCACATTCCTGGGCCTAAATAGAAGTGGCCTGATTTGCAGAGGTGTGATCAATTCTAGGTCCTATTGAAATCAATGGGAACTGATGAGTGCTCATTTCTTTTGAAAACCAGGCCATTTATATATAGGTGCCTAAATATGGCACCCAATTTTGAAAAGCCTGGCTCTAAGACCATATACCATCTTCCTCCTTTTGATATCTGGGTCCCCGCTGTAAGAAAGGGTAGGAAGGGTAATGAAGAAACAATTGTAATGAAAAGAAACCAGAAATATTTCTGAGTACTTATTACTCTGTAACTATAAAAATATTTTTTAAAATCATTTAAGGCAAGTGTCCATTAGAGTGGAATTTCCTCTTCTGTATTTACTCTGTTTTGTACTAAGAAGACAAAGCAAAGCAAATATCTACTCCTGTGCATGTGCAAATGTAGTTACTATATGGGAATGAAAGTTGTAACAAAATAAAATTCAGATAGAAGATAATGGCACACAAAAAACCCCCACTCTTGATACCAGAAAAAAAGATATTAGATTTATTTTTTCCTTCTTATTTCCAACAGAAAAAACATATGCTTTAATGCATTAGTGGACAAATATTCACTCACTGACTCTCCTACTTTCTACAATATCATGAAAGCAACTTTCCTTAGAATATATTTCCCTTTTCCACCATTTTTTAAATAGAATATATAGCAGTTTTACATTTTTTTACTGCAAAGCAGAAAAGAATTGTGATCTGTTCTCACAATAAAAGCTCTGCCAGATAATATGGTTAGAGGCTTTTGCAAAGCTCACAGCATCCAGAGAAACTCATTTCAGCAGTGCCATTAGCATCCTCCCAAGGAAAACATTCAGAGCCTTCAGAACAGATTTTATTTGTGGTTACACAACTGTATGAAAACTCATATAATTGATTCCAGAAACCAAATACAAGCTGAAGCATTAGAAATTATTATTTTTCATATTGTAGTCGTACGATTACGTGAAGAAAACATTTGGGGCCTATGTCAGGTTTGCAAGCCCCCAGGTTCTTAATTTGTGAGTTTTTTGGGGCAATCATGAGAGTTAGTGACTTGTATTTTTGAGGTTGTAGACTGGTTATTGGTGATATTTCCAATCTGTTTGCGTATAGCATTGTTCTGTGTTGATCCTCCTACGTTTAATAAGGTGTAATCTCTAAAGTTCTTTCAGGATGAGGATTTCTCCTTATGGATCTGCTAATATCTAATGTTGTTTGAGCTTTATGGCCTTATTTTTGGATGAGGAAGAGACATAGGAGCAAAAAGGTTATCTGTCTTCTCTTTCCAGCTGACTTATTTTCCTGAGTATGGTAAAAGCTAGACTATGTTTCCTTCTGTTGGATGTTTATAAGTGTGGGCACTATGAGATTCAGAGAGGAAAATACTTTTTGTTGTTGTTGTTCAAGAAAAAGCTGAGGTGAAATTTGATTATTATAGTATCACATAATTCTATAGCTGATGTTTTTAGAAAAAAAATGTTAAAACTAGATGTAGTTTAGGGCAAGGATGAAAAATGATGCTTTTTAATTTTTAGCAGGAGGCAAATTTTGAGTCTGAATTGCAAATAATTTCTGAGCATAATTGGTACTTTCACTTTAAAGATGAGATTGCCAATAGGTCAGGTTAATGTGGGCTTACCCTTAAAAGTGATGTTGGATCATTTAATCAATGTCTCTGAAATGCACTCAGATTTCAAACAAAACAAAGCAACCCTTTGAAGTTGGGTGTAAAAGATAGCAGTGAGGTTCACCTTAGTTTAAGGTGATGAATACCTTACTTTTGTGAGTGATTGTGTCGTATTCATCAATGGAAGTGCATTTTAACCATGGCATCCCTCCTTTGACTGATATAAGTTTGTGAACTTCAAAGAAATTCACTAGTTTCGAAGAAATTGAAGACATGGTTTATTGTACTTTGGAGCACAGAAATATTCAGGCAGTGTTTTAGGTATATCTAATGGGTTACATGTTTTAATGGGCAAAATATAGAATAATTTCTGGAGAAAGTAAAACCAAGAGGGATAATTATAATGTAAATTATGAATAATGAAAGAATTAGGTGATCAATTTCAAATAACATCCCTGAACTGTATTCTAGGACCTCAACATCTCCAAAGACTCTGGTTCCCAATACCTCAGGGTATTGTGGAAGTTGGTGAGTTCTTACCCAATAATCTGAGAAAGAATGTTAACTCTTTGCTGGTTTGAGGTTCATTTGCCTTGCCTTCTTCCCAGACATTGTGGAGATCAGCTGCTCCTTTGCTTGCCCAGAGCAGCAAGTGGCCTTTTCATTTCTGTGACCTTGGTACAGACCCACTAAGCCGCTCTCCTCGGGGACGGAGGCATAAGCCCTGCTCTGGAGGGAACATCCCAATGGACACCACCCCGGGAAGGCAACAGTGGGCAGCCTGGGAAACAAGAGGAGCTGGAATCAGAAAAGAGACTAGGAACTTTTGTACTTTTCATATGATCTCACCTGCTGCAATACACCTTGGGATGTTAGTCATATAAAAGCAAAGTTGAAATACTGGCAACCCAAATAGTTTTTTGTGGGGTTAGCTGAGAGGAAAGGAAGTATCTGCACAGTTGAAAGACCCTGGCAGTTTAGATTACTCTTAGAACTTGAAACCATTTTTAGATTTAGTGATTGTTAATGAGGATTTATTGTCATTTCACAAAATGCTTCCAGACCACATGGATACTTGGTTCCTTTGGCTTTCCTGCAGAAAATCTGTTCTCTGTGCTTAGCTTTCCTAAGCCTCTCTGTTGCTGTTGTCGTCAGCAGTAATACTGGTCCCCGAATGCAATTAGTTTCTGTGTCACATTGACAGCTTTATGTATTTCTAGTATGTATTACCTGGAGAAACAGGTTTTCTGCACAGATATGATTGTTTTATTAAGAATTACAAGGTCACGTAATGACTGAACCACATGTCCAAAACTTTGTGTCCCTTTCCAGCTGTTAGTCTGCAAGCCAAGCCTTATAATTCTTGTATCATCATATAATGTAGCATAGTTACAACTACAGATATATTAAACTCATTTAATTCCATTTGAGTAGCGCCTGATAGCGTTTTGAGTAGTTGCATTTGTGTCAGTGTTGTTTGTTAGAAGTTGCCAATACAGTAGCCCAAGAAAGTCAAGGCTGTTGCAGCTCCATGTTCCCAGGTGCAGCCAGCAGTGAGGTTGAACCTGTGTTACCACTAGGTCACACATGCGTGCGTTTATATGTACATATACATATACATATGCAAGTGTATACACAGCCACACCAATCAAAGTAGGCAGAAAACACGGTACTCAAAAACACAAGAACACAAATACAGGCAGCCCATTCCTATGTACTGCTAAACATCGATGCGTATAAATATCTCCATATGGAACATGGATCCCACCAGCAGCTGGGATCTGGACACTCAGGAATTTTTTGAGGAATTCCCAGCAGTAGTGGGAGAATCTTTACCTGGTTTCTCAGTTGGCCTTTTGGGAATCTGCGGGAATAAGATGTATTTGTCTAGCTCGTTCACTTAACCTGGTGGTCACTAAAATGTGAGGAGGATGCTTCCTTTCTCATGCTTTACTCTTACAGATAACTTCTTCACAAATGCACAAATGTCAGCAAAATGTGCCTGCGTGTGTCCTCATTGTCACGGTGTCCTCTGCAGCTTTACCAAGGATGGTAATGAATGGGTGTCAGGAGGAATCTTCTTATCCTCTGCTCTAATAACTGAAAGGAGGAAGCAGGAGGTTGTGTAACTGAACTGAAAAATGTCAAATAGCCACACGGAAAAAAAACCCCTGGAATCTTCAATTAATAACAATGTAAATATATTCAAAATTGTATTTTAGTAAATAATACTTTTAATGAATTACTGTAATATTATTCATGTTGTTTTTCTGAGAAATTAGACTCCATTAGTACCTTAATGCCAGACACGAATAAATTACAGTCAAGTTTTAGTAAAAACTTGACTGTAATTTATTTTATCTCTTCCATACAGAAAGATGATGGCAGTGTAATCGTTCTGGTATCTTAACATGAGCTGACTGAGAGTTCAGAATAATGAGACATTGAAAAATAATAATTTTCAACTTTTGGAGGGGACTTGTTTTCCATATTACCTGACGTCTTTTTTTCCATATTACCAAAGGAGTGAATGAAGTACATGATGAGCAACTTAGTGAGGTAATTTAGGTACCTTTTTGTGTTCTGTGCAAAGCGGTATGTTTCCAAGTGCACACTAAAAGCCTGTTTGAAAGATTTATGCTGGGGTTACAGTTGAGAAATATTCCTTTCTTTCTAGCAGTGTGTCTTGCAGCTGGATTTTGAATTGCTTGGAGTCTGCTAATCGGCTTTGCTGGTAGACCTGCTGAGGAAGCATTGCAATTGTCCATGTGGAGTGCAAGAAAGAAATGTAGGGATAAGATTTATGAATAATTTTTGGACACAGGCAGTATGAATTAGTGAGGAAAACTTCACAGGTTTCTTCACTGGCTAATTTAACTGTAGCAGTAATGAGCTAAAAACTCAAAGAAGTCAATTATTTTTCCTTTCACTTTTATTCTGAGATTGGTACTTTGTTAACTTTCTTAGCACTGAATAGGAGGATTCAGGACTGTTTTCCACCATCTGATCCCAAGGGTCAATGTGTGACTTTAACTGATTTGTATTTTTTTCTAAAACCTGCCAGTCTGCATAAATAGACTCCTCTCTGTATGTTCACATAAGTGTGTATGGGGTTGATCCATTAAAGCCCTTAGATGACCTATGAGTCCAAATTCAGATGTTAAAGCTGCAGTTAGATACTTTATTTGAAAACAGTTGATCCTAGAGCATTTGCCCAGGCTATGAAAATGAAAGAGAATTGCAGTTCACGTCATATTTCAGATTTGTTTCTGAAGGTTCATAGAGGTGAAATGCTGTTGTGCCCTCCTGTTTCCTCTCCACCTGAGAGAGGGTGATCTGGTCACCCAGAGAGGAGCTGGGCTTTAGTGTCTGGAACTGTGCAAAGGGGACTCCTTATAACTGGCCAGTAGTGTACAAAGTATTTTTTCTGCCTTGTGGCTGGCCGGGGACAGCCTGAATCTCTGTGTGAGATGTAGAAAAACAATATTTGGGTGAAACTGAGAGCTAGAGCTGTTATTTTAAACAGAAAGCACTAGAACCGTGACAGCTAAATTCCTGAAATAGCAAAATAGATATTTAGCCACATATCAAACACAAGTATCTTTGCTTGCTGTGCATTGTGTCTCAGGAGGTTTTTAGGTACCTCAGGAGGAGCATAGGTACACAGCAGTCTAGATCTGAGATCTTGGATAGTGTTCAGGTATGGTACCACATGCTCACTAACTCTTCATGAGCTCTGCAGGAAGAATTAAGAAAACCTGTTTTTACCGCTGTCCTCTGATACTCCCTTTCCCAATCGGAAAACATACTAATATTGCTGAATGCTCTTGCCTACTATCACCAGTCTTGATTTGAGTGAATTTTCTTGACTCCTCAGATATTTTACCCCATCCTGCCTTATTTAGCTGGTTTTACTATGCTCTTTTGCAATGCCTTCTTTTGTTCTCAGTTTGGTCTGAGTGTGGTTCCCCTTGAGAGACATAAAAGTTCATCTGAGTGAGCTCACTAAGCTTATAACAAAGCTTAGTGGGTTTTTCCCCTCTTTTTATGCAGAGGAATAAATCCCAGTTTGAGTTTCTCGTGTGATCAGTGCCATGTGATCTCAGACTACAGGTGATGAAGAACTAAACAAATAAATGTGTTAGATGTCTCAAACCAGCATCAGAAAGGAAGGGGAGTTGGCTGAAAGCACTACTTTGGAAACCATTTCTTAGTTTGCATGTCACCTCTACGGAGCAGAAGAAGGGGGGCAGACAGTGTATTAAGCTCATCTGTCACAGAACATAGATTTAACTGGGACCCTCATAAAAGTTTCTCTGAAGAAAGAAAAATATACAGATTGGGAATATGATGGAGATAAATTAGCCTTGGTTGTCCTTGACTCAAAAAAATTTAACTTGGGGTAAATTAAGGCAGTAATTTAAAAGGTACAAAACCCAATAACCTCTAACCACTTGTTAAAGTAATAACAAGAAAGTCAATAATCTGTATATCAAGAAGAGGTTCTTGTTTGTTTTTGTATTTTTAGGACTTCCTGTAATGCAAAGAGATCATCTCAAAGAACACTTAGTTATTGAACCTTATTTTACATTTCATAATTTCCCTTTATCACTTAGAGTAATTTTAATTCTCCATAACTGTTCTCCTTCCATGCAGCAGAACAGTAGCCTCGGAGAACATAGAAGAGAGGAGGGGTTATTTCCAAGTAGATGACTAGAGCATTGCGCTAGAAAATCAAATTAGATTGCAATGAAATGCAACTATAAAAATGCTATTACTTTGGCGAATTTTATGCAAAAACCCTCATGGAATGATACAGTAGGATTTGCAGGATCTACATGCAGGAGCACTAACTTCAGAGAAAAGAATGTAATTGAGGAGGCTCTCTGGTCTGCAGGATGATGTGAAGCAGACTCTTCAAATAAAACAGAGTGATTTTAAACCAGATTGAATCTACAGTTAGGTGAAAAGATAAGGTGCTAGTGATGCCAGCCTTACCATGCAGCATTAGAATGATGGACTGACTCCTGTTTGCTCGTTTGGGGTTTTTTGTTCGTTTGTTTTTCCCCCCCATTGCATCAAGGCAACTGATCATAAGCTTAAAATAAGGTACTTGCTAAGTGCTTTCCGGATTGGGACCATGGAATACACAGCATTTTGCAGGATTGATCTCCCATAAAGTCCATGAAAAACCCCGTATTTCTAGGGACTAATCCCATATGTTTATTTTTCTTTTCTCTTTTTATCACTATTGGGATTAATAGAGTCTTATTGTGTTACTATCATTGTATCCCCTATTACCCACGTATTTACAAATTGAGTATGAAGATTCCACAGCCCGTATTTGCATTGACTTTAGTACTTTTAGAGTTAAGTCCTTTCTCTTGTGCTACTGTTGCTAGTTCTGCAGATTTCCAAGGGAAATGCTGGACAATTTCTTTGGAAAATTCCATTATGATACAGTGTTTCTGAACAGTGCTTTCTAAATAATCCATACAATTTCACGGATTCTTCAAACCTTGCAGACATTCTGGTAACATCTTTGAATTACTTGAGTATGGAGATGAGTGGGTGGGCTTGATAGAGGAGGAAGCTGTGAAAAAAACCCTGCTATGTGGAGCAGAGACTGTTTGTTAAATTACTTGTCTGGCTTTCTGATAGTTTCCACTGGATAGACTACCACTTCTGCAGTTATGTGGGGTTCTTTAGGCTGTATCCAGCATGAAGAATTACTACTATGACAGTGTGATTCAATAATCTGAAAAACCAGACAGATTGAAAGTTGATGAAAAATCAATTCAAAATAATAAAATCAGCTTTTCTTGCTACTGTTGTATTTGTGAAAAGAATATCAGGATATTTCCTTTGGGCGGAGGCAGATTGGATTGAGAGCAGTGCTCCTCTGTTTGATGTCTGACAAAAGAGGCAGGGCCGGGACAGAGACAAAAAGCTCTGCTTTGCAGTGATGCCAACCTTCCTACACAAAGTTAAAATGATGGACAAAACTCTGCTTGTCTGGTTGTTTTTTTTTCTCCACTGAATCAAAGTACTTGTTCATGCCCTTAAAATAAAGTACTTGCTAAGTGCTTTCCTGGGTTAGGCAGAAAATGCTTATGCTGCATCACCTGCAAATGCATATTTGTTATTGAACAAACTAATGTATAAAGTTCTTGTTTGGTCAGGTGCTGGGATGCTATTGCAAGGGAGGTGCATACCATTAGATGGAAGGCAGTGAGAAATTTGTATTGCTGAAGCAGCCTGATTGAAATGTTTTCATGATTGTAGTCAGTTTGGTCATCTGAATTTGCCATGTAAAATAGAAAGGATAAGTTCTCTGCCAGTATATTTTATATCTGCTGTAGTATTTTCTATTAAAAAATCTTCTTGATAAATTTAGCAGCCCATATTTGTAATCAGTATAGTGCATTAAAGGCTTGTTTTGGAAGCAGTGCACTTTTTATCAATGAACTGTGTCTGAAAGTAGCCTATGGTAGATTAATCCATTTTTCTATCAATAATCTCTCCAAAATAACACCAATATATCCCTGATTGACACAAGCTATCAAGCAAAGGGGAAAACAAAACAAAGGAAAACAAATCAATGCAAGAAATAAAAACTAAAGTGAGTAAATAGATGCTGTGGCTGACATGGCATTTGACTTCATGCTGCTGCTGAGGAATCCTCCCCCTGGACCAGCTCATGCTGAACTGGAGGAAATCAATTGCAAACTCAAGCATGTGAAATGGAGTTTCACACATTTGAGACAGCCAATTAATGTGATTTTTAGTTTTCCACTGTTCTGGTAATGTGGGAGTTTTGAGTCAGGAGAAGGGGCTTTTCTTGACTTACTATT
Source organism: Zonotrichia leucophrys gambelii (assembly GCF_028769735.1). Classification (NCBI taxonomy): domain Eukaryota; kingdom Metazoa; phylum Chordata; class Aves; order Passeriformes; family Passerellidae; genus Zonotrichia; species Zonotrichia leucophrys. Next base: position 26,872,684 of record NC_088200.1, on the reverse strand, counting down.
TGTTTCGTTCTAGTATAAGGATTATTTCCTTTCCAATTTTCTGTGAGAGTTGTTTATTTTATTGCTACTGGCTGATACAGAGAAGAAAAAATAAATTTCATTATGTTGTTAGCATATGCCCTGTTGTCAGGCCAGCAAAACAAAACTTCCTCCTTTATTGTGTTTTTTTATTCCTAGGAATGCAGCTATGAAGAATGAAAATATTTGAGCTGTCAAAAATTCAAATTCATAAGTTATGAATACCCCTAGGTGGCACTACATGCTTTTTTGCTAAAAAATAATCAAACACTTTATATGTAAATAAAAGCAAAATCATAATAGCTTAATATGCATTATAAATAAAATACATTCTGTATTTTCGCCAATAAAGGTGGCTAACAAGCTTTTTTTGTTAACAACTGTCATGGTTTAACCCCAGATGGCAACTAAGTACCACAGAGCTGCTCTCTCACTTCTCCTTCCCCTCCTCTCATCAGTGGGATGGGGAGGAGATAAAGGAAAGAGAAGAAAATGGAACTCATGTGTTGACATAAGAACAGTTTAATAACTGAAACAAAGTAGAAGACTATAATAATAACAACAACTACAATAATAATAGCAGCAACAACAATAATAATCACAATCATTGTAATGCTAGTACTACTAATAATAATTGTAATAAAAAGGAGAGGGAGAGAGGGAGATAAAACCAAAGAAAGACTAGTGATGCAGAAAAAATTTCTCGCGACCCACTGACAGATGCCAAATCCTGTCCTTGAACCCTTGTTGTCTTCTTTGAGGTAATTCCCAGCATTTGTGTGCTGGCCATGCTGCTCTGTGTAGGGCACATCCTTTGGCCAGGTCGGGTCAGCTCTCCTGGCCTTGCTCCCCCAGCCTTTGGGGCACCTGAGCAGTGCAGAGCACAGCACACTGAAATGTCCTGGATTTAGGGTGAGCACTGCTGAGCAACTTCCCAAACATTTCTGTGCCACCGGCGTGATTCTCACACTGAATGCAAAGCACAGCACAGTACCAGCTAGTAAGAAAAAAATCATTCTGTCCCATCTGAAACCAGTACATTAACTCATGGAATAAAATTTTTCTTGTCTGAGGACTGAGTGATATTCTACTAAAGTTTTTTTTAGAATTTTGTGAAAAATACAAAACACAAAGACTTGAATATGGAATTTTCTTGAAGAAGGTGTAAAACTTTCACTAAAATATGTTTGTGTTTTTGTTTAGATTTTAACATGTTTGAATACTTCCTTGGTAAAGCCTTGCCAACAGGAACAGAGGAGACAAACAGGAGTGTACTAGGTGTGAGTGATTGACCTGTTTCATAAGACTAAAGACTCTCTTGTGTGAATGAAGCCATTTTGGTGACCAGCAAGTCTTGTTAGCATGTTAACTAATGTTCTGCTTTTTCATCTGTTGGCTGCAAAATATGGACATGACTGTTCCATAGGTTTGTGTGAAGACAGAAGATCCCCCACAAGACAGAGTCAGCTTTTCATGTGGTACAAACACAGGGCAATGCAGGACTTGGGCACAGCTGCATGAGTACCCAGGCATCACTCTCATCTTGGTTTCATAGGGTTTGGATGTCAAAAGAGTCAGTCTTCACCTGTTACCTCCTACCCTCTTCCTTCCCCAAACCAGGAAGAAAAGCCTTGCCAGTCAGCCGTTACAGTGACATCTGTGCCATTGCTGAAGTAGCACTGGGGATGATGGCTTCAGTCCTGTTGAAACAACACAACTGTTTCTGTGACATCTGATGTAGAAGAACTGAAGTAACCAAAGCTGAAAAACACAAAAGAACATTAAACTGTGTCCTAAATTAATATTAATCACAAGGCAGTTTTACAACTAAGGAAGTGTTGCCTAGAAGCCTACTGGATTGAAATGAGATAGACTGTGTGTTGGAGGAGAACAAGATGATAGCATTGTACAGTCACAGAATTTCAAATTGGAAAGTACTCATACATCCCTTTTGATCACATGACTGTTGAAAATAAACTACAGGATCAAGAGAATCCTTCAGATATTCCTCGAACTCTGAGAGGCTTGGTGCTGTAGGAAGCCCTTCCAGGGATTGACTGTCTTTTCAGTAAAGTACCTTTCCCTAATGTCAAACCTGAACTACTCCAGTGCAGCAGCTTCATTCCTCTTCCTTGTGTCCTGGCACTGGTCACCAGGGAGTGATCAGCACCTCCCCTTCCCGGCCCCCAGGAGGAAAGTGTACCTTGCTGTGCCAGGTTCCCCCTCAGCCTTCTCCTCTCCAAGCTGAGCAAGCCAACTTAATTAGACACTCAGTGTTGCCCTTGAGACTCTTTACCTTCTTTATCCCTCTCTTCTGGACACACTCTAACAATTTGATACTCTTCTTCTATTGAGACACCCAAAACTGCAGGTGGCACTTGAGATCCACACCAGTGCAGTGTTGAGTGGGGCCATGTTCCAACATCCTAGTTTTCATTGTATACATTAATTTGCATGGTATTTTTTCTGCATCCTAAGCCAGGGTTAGCCATATCTATGTGATGTTGTCTAGCAGGACAGGTTTTTTACCTTTTTTTTTAAAGCTGGTATAAAATAAGTAACAGGAAAGCAAGGAAACTATATGGATTGTATGCATATTCTCTGTCTTGGATTTCAGTGCTTAGTGACTTGCCTAGAGTTTATGTATCCAGATTTAACACAGAGTGATGACTATTTCCTGTCATCTTGCTGCTAAATAGTGTTTGAGGCTAAAAAACATATGAAGCAGTATCAGAGTGTTTTCTCATGGGTCATCAGAGCAAGATAGAAGAGTAGTAAATGCCCACATGACATTCTTCAGTTGATTTTCATACGAGTCCTGTGTAAACTTCAAAATATGCAAAATCTACAAATTGTTTGCATTTCAGAAAAGAGCATGTACATCAGCAAAGCCAATTTTACTGCTACAGGTAGAAAAAAAGTAAAAAACATTTAATACAGACTGTTACAACATTGCTGTTTGTTGATAACCAAGACATGCATGTTCTCAGTGCCACAAGTATAGATACACAACTAAAACCTAAACTTACATACATTTTTATGTGGAGACGTGTAAGAAAATGTTAATGGATCCTTTTAGTAATTCAGTCATAAAATTAAAATATGCAATATCTAGTAAAACAGGGATTAATACTTGAAATAAACTAAAATCCATATGAACAACAGCTTTTCTTTTTCGGCTATCCTTGCCAAACAGCTGTCTCTCCCTCTTGAAGGCATGCCTCTCCACAGCTTTCTCCTCTTGTGGCTGGGACAGACTGCCATTTAATTTAATTCAGCCCCAAAAGGACAAGAGAAAATCAAGTGAAACGTTGCATCCACTGAAGACAATAGCAAACTCCTCCTGACTTTTGCGAAAAAGGATTCCCCTGGGGTACCTGAATGTATGTAAATCCCTGAAAAGAGCTCTGTTACATTCCTAAGAAAAGATCTTTTTGAAATCAAAGGAGATGGAACAGGAAATTGTATGTTGAGTGGGACATTGTTAGGAACTGCCTTTACACACCAAATGATGCTTTTGGTAGTGAAACACTGTTGAGGGGTGTAGCCAGGGTAGATGATATTCCTTCTATGTTAGTATATTTGTTAGAAAACAAATTGTACACTGTTTTCCCATTTTAACAGTTGTGCCTTAATGAAAAGAACTAACAGTACACTAATGGAATAACATTCTGCTTGTAGCTAAGAGGGAAATACTGAGAGAGCAGATAATTGTTTTAGAACTCTGCTCCTTCAGAAAGGAGAAATCAATAATCACTGAAGTAGAAAGGGATGACCAATTGAAATGAAAAATAAAAAGTTTGAAAGGAAAATCTAGGAGAGAGACCTGACTGTGATTTAGTGAGGATTTAGTCTGTGATTACATAATCTTTTCCATCTTTTGAACATAATGATGTAATTTCATTATTTGTTTTGGTTTGACTTTCAGAGATAATGTTTGCTTTATTGTTACCATGGTGCAATGAACTCCTTTGTTTTTGAAAAAAAAAATGTAATTAACTATTTAGGATTTCTTAACATGAATAATATTTATCATTGTTTCTCCCCATATAAAGAAACTGACTACTCCCACTCCATAACCCAAGGGGTGTACAATGGATGAGCATTATTTGTTGAAACTATATGTGAGAAACATATGACCTCCATGTGCTGGGTGCAGAAGAAATAGAGTATCAGCCCCAGAAGAGTCCTCTGTCTTCTGTCATGTTTTGTCCAGTTTTCCAGCAGAGAGCCAAGGATGAGCCATAACATCCATATCTCCTGCTTCTCAACAATGACCTGTTCTGCAGCTCATGTTGTAAAGAAGAACAAATGAGCAGAGTGAGTGCAGGACTTGTGCAGAACACAGTTTGAATATTTAACATGAGGAATGTTTAAAAAGTGAGACAACTTCTTTATTTATTTTTAATGTGTTTATTTCAGAAATAGAAATCAGATGGTAGCCAGTCAAACCACAAAGGATTTCCCAGAATGATCGTGACTGTGGGTTGGGATTTTTTTTCAATTTTATTTAGCAATGGCATTTTAATGTCTAGAAAACATGTGGGTGACCTAGGAATGAATATTATTTTGTTTTTCGTGTCATCAGAGGAGAAGGAGCTGTATTTGTCCGGTTGATTTATAAAAAAAAGGGTTGTTGTTTATTGATGCTTCTGGGGCTGGGACTATTAGAGCAAGTTCCATGCAGGTGGACTCACCAAGTGACAGGGTCATTTAGGCAGGTGATAAATTGTCCAGAGTAATTTCAAAATTGTACTTCAGGGAATACAGCCTGGTAAAGAATTGAGTAAGTGCTACTCCACATTCAGCAGTCTCTCAGAAAGCTCCCTGCAGCCTTATTGTTTATAGAGCATCTCTACGGCACAGGAACTGTGTAGACAAATAGTTTTTGTAGCTCTGTAAAACCATGACTTCTCCTGCTCTGTTTCCTTCCTAGAGTGACACTACACACATGCGTACCCCACAGGCACACAGCAGTTATGCAGCTGGAAAAGTATTTGGACATAAAACATTATCTGTCTTGTGGGATGGGGTTGCTTGGAAACTCCTCATATTTTTTTTCACCACCTCATTAGAAATAACAGGGGCTGATAAATAAGAGGGTCTGCCACCATCAGGACACCCTGACACAATGGAGGGTTCAGCTTGCATACGTGGTCATGGCCCGTGGGCAAACGTGGTCAACTGGAAATGTTGTAATCAACAACAGACAGTGTCAGGAGAGGCAGCCCCGCTGGCAGCAGGCCTGTACTCCTCCTGGCACTCACCACTTCTGCTGCTCTGTGCTTCAGTGATGCTTTTTCCATCCTTGTCAACAACATGTGAGGTGCTGTCACCCATGCTCCTGATGGCACTGCCTGAACAGTGCACAATCTTAGCCCATTTCCATGCATGATGAGTTGGTTTTCACTGTGTGTTGGTTCTCCTCCCTCCTGCCACCTCTGTGTTCTCCACTGTTCACTTCCTGGGCTATTAGCTGTACCACAGCCTTTGGAAACACTTGAAGCATCTAGTGCTGGTGCTGCCAAATGCAATGATATAAATACCTCTCCATCCCACTGCCACTCTGCAATTGCGTAAATACTGTTCTTGCTGTTCGCTCTCCGTCACAGCACAGTCACAGAAATGTAATCTGCAGCACAGGGAGCACACAGGATAAATGGCTCCAGGATTTAGCCTTCTGGAAACAAAGGGCTCCTGTAATTTAGGATTAAGTTAGTAAAAGGGAGATGATTAAAATATCATTAAAAACTTGCAAACTCTTGCATTTTTATTGTAGGTCTTAAAATAATGCTTTTCGTTCTCTCTCCCATTTCCTGGAGTTGAGTGATTTTGCAAATATCTCAGACTTATTACTATTTTCTTTTTATGTTTTCATAACTATTTTTAGCCATCAGTTTTTGAGGGAAGTTTGATAGGAGTGCAAATATGAACAACCCAAAGGATATTTTTAAGTGAATGACAGGTTTACAGAGTAACCTAAATCACAATAATACTGGCTCAGAGTTGGCAATATTGCTACAATGTGGTAGTTGAACTGCTGACCTTTCCATGGTAGCCATTGGGTACAGTCATTCTAAAAAAAGGATGGAACTGTTACTTATTCTGGACTTGAGACTCTTTTATGAATATTTTTTTTATATAATACTCATGTTCTCTATTGGAGTGTATAAAAGAAAAAAAGAAGGTATGGCACAGGGACAGGATGTAGAAAAAGTAGAGCATGGAATAGATTAACTGAAATTGTACTGCAGGGATGCTCTGGAAAACAAGAATAAGAGAAAGCATAGAAATTAGGGGGAAATTCTCATCTACTTACTGAAAGTAAATAGTTTCCCTCCAGATGTCTAGTAACAGAAGAGTCTGCCTTTCAAAATATAAAGCGAGCCAAAATCTCAGTACCAAATTGGAATTGCTTATAATTGGCAAAAGGAAAGTAGGAATACTCTTTTCTTAAAAATAATTATGTTCGATTTTTTTAGAAATCTTTCTTTTCTTTTGAATATAAACAACCTAGAGAAACCAGAAAAGGAAAACATCAGTATGCTTAGAGCTGTAAAATATAACTAGACAGAAACAGACTGATGGAGAAGGAGAAAGGTTGATTGCAGCCTGTATAGTAGAGGAATGCATTCAGTCAACAAGAAGAAAGTTCCTGCAATGTAAATGGATTCACATATCCCAAGGAAATGTTCCAAAGTTTTCCTTCCTTTTGAGGAAGAGTTAAAAAAGTTGGGACACGTGGGATAATTCAAAGAAGAAGAGCATGTTTGCTTCAGGTTCTTAGTTTTGTTTCACCACATCTTTTCCATTGGCTGCCAGACTGCCACATATATTATGCGGTTGCTCATGAGCCAGTTTGATTCCAGCTGCACTTTGGAGACAAAGCAGGAGATCACTGCAAAAAAGCTGTGCGAGGCTTAGCATGCTAACCCCCCTAAGAAACCAAAAAGTGAAAAGCATCTGGTTAAAAAAAGTGTGAAATGAGAGATGTTTTTGCTTTGCGCTTGCTCAGCGTTGCAGTATTTCAGCACAGCATTGAACCCTGGCCTGTGATGTCAAAGCAGAGCTAACACAAGCACCAACCTGCACCAACCATCCTGATGTTTTGCTGATGTGCTTGCAACAGGTTGCAACTGGAGATGGGGGGTCAGAGAGCTAAAGGCTGCATGAATTGCTCTTGAAAGCAGATAAAATTCTGTCACTTTTATAAACAACAAGCTGTAAGAAAGCAGCCTAAATTAGTGAGCCTTCAGCATTGTGGTCTGGGTGGGATATTTACCAGAAAGAGCTCACTGTTGGTTGCTAAACCTGTAAGGCTTGCAGAACACAGGATGGAGCATGTTCTTCAGTGGAGCAGCACACAGCTGGTTTTTCTGGTGTCTGTGTGGATCCACTGGGAAAGGCTGCAGGCAATCCCTCAGACAATCCCCAGCAGTAGATCAGTGCAAGAGTGCAAGGAATGCGTGCACAGAAGGTTGTTCCTGTCACCAAGTGCGGGCTGGATTTAAATATTGTCTGAATGAAATCTGGCAGTAACATCTAGAAAAGATCAGCAGAAATGTTGATACGTGAAATCAAAATAGTTGAGAGGGCAGAAGTTTTCCTGGGAGAAGCAATGGTATGTGTGGTCTACTACAACATGAATGGCCAGCTGAAAGCCATTAATTGTGCAAAAGATGTTTATTCGTGTAGTGTTCAGCAGCCGATCTCTGGGCAGATCAAGACTGGGCAGTCACATAAAATGTGAGTGGAATGATGAAATGTTGCGACCAAATCTCTGCAGAGAGACCTCAGGTGATCACCTGGGGTAACTCCAATGTCAGCAAGAGGAACCAGAGTCAGCTTTTGGAAAGTGCAGTCTAGTGGGTCTATCTTTTTCCATTATTCCCATTAGGCATTGTGTTTAATGAGGTTGGCTAGTTAAAAAATAATTTAAAAAAAAAGTTACCAAACATAAACTTTGAGAGATTGTATTATAGTAAACTGTGAGAGGAACTTGCACATTAGGCTTGCTACACACTAACAGTTTTTTTTTAAGCAGTTTTATTTTTCAAAATACATTTGCATAATAAAATGACCATGTTAAATGTTTTTAATTATTTAATATTCATTTATTTTATCAAAAAACAGTGGAAAAAGTCTAGACACATGAGCCCCTCATCAGTCTGTTAAAATCACTAGCATTAAAATGTAAAATTTAAGTTGATTCTGTGTTGAATGCAAAAAAAATTTTAACCATCAGACACAACACCCAAACAAGACCATGAAAGAACACTTGTTTCTTCTTACTATATTTCCTCTTTTCTAATACTACCTATATGTCTATTTTGTCTTTCAGATTTTTTTTCTCAATCTCTCACTTTTTTAGGCTGACAGGCTATCTGTAGAAAAGTTGAGTATTAAGGGCTGTGAGCAAATCATGTTCGTGTGCATGCAAACATACTCTCACTTTTCCTAATAATGATAGTCATGTATTTATCAGTTGTTGAACACAGAAAAATAGAATAATTCAGCATATGAATAATTCAGCTCAAAGTAGTTTTATGTACTAAACCAAATAAACATAGTATTTTTGAAAAGAGACTCATTTACAAATTTCCAAAGCAGCTTCTTTAAAATGTTGGTGGTTTTTTTTGTTTGTTTGTTTGTGTTGGTTTTGTTTGTTTGTTTTTGTTTGTTGGTTTGGTTCTTTGGCTGTATGTTGCTCTTTATCATGCAACTGAATTCCTAAATTCTGCTGGTGATTTTTGAGGCAAGGTATTAAGATTTTAATTCTGGTGTGTTCTTTGCACCTGCCCAGCAATCTTTTTAATTAAACCTTTAAAACTCTAAAAGATGTCCTCCATGTGACTTTTAGTGGCAGTAAGATTTTAACTGTAAACTTTTTTTTTTGCACAATGATCTTCACTTCCTACAGAAAAGGTTCTCTATAGTTTCATTCAATTAGCTATATAATTTTTAGAATAATTTGTCAATATTGTGAAACATTGACTTAGATCACAAATCACTGATTCCTTCCTGGAAGAGTTATTTATTCACATATGTACTTTTACATGTTATTTCCTGGACTTTTATGCCTTTGAGTTACAATGATATGTGAGTGACTATTGTAAGATTTTCAGCAGAGCAAATGAATTTCATGTCTTTAGGGCCTTAAGCATTCAACTGTTGAACAGTTCCAAATTTCATGCAATGTTGTGCCCTAATCAACTACCTTGAATTGTACTGATAGTGTTGGATTTTTTTTGTAACTATTGACCTATGAACACATCAATTAAATTACTAGCAAAAGCAAAATTCAGATTCCAATATGGTATGGAATTTTACATATTTCATTCACAGCTTAAATTTATTTTTAACAACTCAAATTTATAAACATTAAAACAATTGTGCCACATAAAGCAACATTTCTTGGGCTTTTCAAAAGGAAGGTATTGCATACTATTAAAAAAAAGCATTTAGAACCAGTTTCATCTCAGAACTTATTCCACAGGAAATTTAACATAATTACTTTAATTTTCAATTCCTTGCCCATTATTTCCATGTTTGGAAGATTAACCTCATCAGCTTCAGAAAGACATCAGCTTAAATTCCCCAGAAGAAATATTCTTCATTATTTCTATTGTCTTCAATGAGATCATTACACTGCCACATTATAATTAGGACAATTGATTTGAAACTCAGCTATGTGGCAATGTGAGTTGGGGAGAAGGCATCACGTAAAAAGAACTGTGCTTAATGAACCATCCACTGAAATCTCAAAGTGATGCTTTGAGGAGGAGTTAGGATCACAAAAGAGAAAACTTTCTGCTTTTCTACACTCACTTTCCTTTGCTTCCCAAATCTGCATCTGCTGAGACGCGTGATGTACAGATCTACTGAAAAATTTGTTTTACAACATTTGATTCAGGTACAGTTTTTGTAAATGTAAAAAATTCCAAATTTCTTTGTACATCCAATCTTCTGGTACTTAACATACTATGGAAAAGTATCTGATTTCATTTTGTATTCACAGAGATGGGAAGATAAAAATATTACTACCTTAAAAAAAAATTTAAAAGAAGGTCAGGAAAAAACTGAGATTGAAAGAAGTTGGTTATATGTGTCCCATTTGTACAATGATGATTGTAAAAATATTTATAAATGCACAGAAAGCATTGTAACTGCTTTGTATTTATTCATTTTGATTGAATTGCACCGTTTGATCCAGGGGCCAGTGGACTGGATCATTTTCCACTCATTTCAATGTAAGGTACAGTCAGGGCACTGCTCTGTTCTCTCTCCTAAATACCCACCTCTTTGGAAAAGGCCTAGTGTGCTGAGGGTAGAGTCTAATTGCTACCAAAGTTACGCCTAAAAATGAAAATAAAATTGGGTTCAGGGTTTGAGAGACTTGAATGATCAAAAATGTTGTAGAAAAATTTTATCAAGTGTGCATTTTTTGTGAAGAATTTGCTACTTCCTAAGGTTCTCCCTGCATTGGCTTTGCATTTAGATATATTTTATTGTAGATTTCTTGGTAAATGTAAGTCTGGTATTTATTGCTTGTTTCAGATCCACTAATGATGAAAGCTGCTTGTATAATTGTGTTAAAATTGGGGTATATAGACTTCAGAATCTGATACTAATTTCTAAAGATGCAGTCAGGTATCTGATATTTGAAAAGTTGTAAGCAGTGATATTTTTTAGGATTCACATTGCTTGTTCAACTGCCTTTTTAGCATACTGGGAATCCCTGCCTTGGCAAAGACTGAAGGGGAATAACTTATTTCTCTTCTCTTGTTTCTGCCAAAGTACATCCTCACATTAATAAAAGAAATAAAACAGTTCCTCTTGCTCAGCTAGTAAGAAAAATCTAAAATAATATTTTGGACCATTTACAGACTGGCTACATCTCCTAGCTGCCTTCTTTTTAAGATCTAAATAATTATGAAGGAAAATAAATGTCCCTTTTAGCTCAGCTCCGTGCTCAGAGGTCTCCAGCTTGAGTTCAGTGATGCTGTCAGAGGAAATATTTGACCCATCAAGAAGTTGAGCTGAAGCTCAGGTGATGCTGATGCTTGAAATAATGCTGAAGTGGGAGCAGACCTACACTTCTAGCTGCCAAAATTATCAGTCTCTATGCTCATGTTCAAGTTCCAGTGTAATTTGCCATATGCTCAACTCAGTTTAGTACTATGACTTAAGAAGGGTTACAGCTGAACTTTGTTACAGAGGCAGGCTGTTTGTATTCTATGTTTATGTCTTTCTGACAGCTGTGAAATGTTTTTGGTTTGCTTTTACTTTGCTTCATTTCAGATAAATGCTTAGTCTATCTAATAAGATACTTCATGTCATCAGTATAAGTGATGAATGAAACCTCCACCTCTGTAGAAACAAGTGAGAATTAGCACTGGTGATTTTATTTCAGAATCCTGAATCCTTTGTCATTTGCTTGCTTTTTTCTTTGTAGAGATAAAGTGACTGCTACTCTGTATTTAGATGTCAAGACAGGTCCCACACATTTATCACATGAGGATAACCAAACCACACATTCTGAGAGTGAAGTCATGACCTCTGTGTGAGAGTTAATATTTAGTATAGCATTCGCCAATTTACAGTATTATATGGTATTTGCAGAATTTATAGATGGTAAATAAATATTGCAGGACTTAAATATGGTAAATAAATATTGCTTTCTGGTTATATGTGACCTTTTCAAGTCTTGCCTAAATAGTCCTTCAGCAAAGGACTAGTTCTATTAATGCTTTCAGGTTTAACCTGTCACATTTCTATTCTGTTGTTCTGTTCTTTTTGATCAGCAGATGCTGGCTTCTATTTGTACATTTACTTGAATTGGAATAAATGGGACTCCTATTATAAAACCTAATGTCAGACTGACTCCATCTAGAAAGTAACAAATTTTAAAGGTCACATAAAATAGGCCATTCTCAGCTCTTTTTTTTCTGAATATGTTTGATTAAAAATAGTTTGCTCTGTTTATGAAATCACTGGTGTTTTCCCTTCAGGGCCAGCTCAAGCAGAAGCAGATCTTTGCATTTGTCATCAGCTTAAGGTCACAAATACAATTGGGTTAAACAATGCTGTATACCTTTTCCCACTACTGAATTATCAATGATAAATTATTTATCATAAAATTAGGCACACATATCAGGAGTCAGTTGAGTGTAAAATGTTACCCTGAGGGCATAGCCAGGAATTTCAATCAATACGTGTTTACATCTGCTTGTGCAGATGTATTTCCAGTGTAGAGTGTGATAACCTGCAGTTCTCAAAGAAACTGGCTTTGGTAGGAGTTGAATCAGACCCGTGGTATCCCAAGTGATATTTATGAAGAATATCTTTTGAAGTTGATTTGTCAAATATGAAATAGATAAAGGAAAAAAGCCATGGTTGCCTTTCGTGGTTTAAAGAAGATTGAGAGATGAATGCGCAAAAAGAGGCAGCTTTGTTGCAGCTGCCATCTTAAAAGTAAACATTCAGCTCAGATAGGAGAATTCAGATCCTACTGTTTTAATCTCTGTTTAGTTGGTGCTCTGAGGGATAAAACTAATAATTTTGGGCTGACCCAGAAACAGAATCCAAAAAACCCTTGTCACTTTCATAGCTGTTATTTTGCCCTGCAGTCTAGCTTGGAGTTTCACTGCTGGAAGCACAGCTTTCAGCATGGCTTCCAGAGCTGCACATGAGCAGCTCTCCCTTTTTCCCCGCTGTGGCTGTTTAAGATTCCAGACTCCTCAGCTCTCCTGGTGCAAGTGCCATTTCATATTGGCCCCAGCAGGTTTGCAGGTCTCCATTTGAAGACTAAACCTGAGATAGCTTTGTGATGCTAAGCACATTTAGTACTTCTGAGAAGTAGAAGAGGTATCTGCATTAACTCAATGACGTGAGATTTGAATACATTTCTTTTTCTAGGAGATTCCAAAGTTTTTTTTCTTCATTTAATCAGAATTAAATTCTGATGATTTATAAAAATTAATTTTTAGATAAACTGAACCTATAAATCAAAGACAGTGGAATAACTATCCCTGAAAGTGTTCAAGAAATGACTGGATGTGGCACTTAGTGCCATGGACTAGTTGGTAGGGTAGTGTTCAGGCAGAAGTTAGACTTGCTGATCTTGGAGGTCTTTTCCATCTTTTTTATGGTTCTATGATTGTGTGATTCTGCATTGAACTAAAAATCATAACTAAACAAATACTACATCCCAGAATGCAGAATACTACATTACCAGAATACTGCATTACCAGAATACTACATTACCAGAATGCAGAAGAGGCAACCTGTGCATGAATGACAGCAGTTCTACAGCTTTTGTGTTCGCTTGGTTAAACAATACGTATGCTACTAATTTAAAATGACAGCCCTAAAATGCAATTAAGCATATGGGCTGGTAAGACTGGAAAGGTTTTTCCATCTCAGGCTCAAAAATCAAAGTTAGCAGGACCAATATGATATATACACTCCATTACAAATTTGAGAAAGGAGTAGTCTGCTTTCTGCTTCTTATGTGGGAATAAAAAGGGTCATTAATAAAGTGTGAGTGAAAACTGAGATAAAACATGTGAAGTCTGACTTCTTTAGCAATTTCTTATTCTGTGGGAGCAATATTGTGCCAAAAGACTGGAAACTGTTAATCTGTGGCTCCATTTCAGCCATTGTCCGAGGCATTGTCAGTTATTCAGGAAAAAAGGTTTCCAGGCTATGATAAAATCCTGTAAAATTAATCAAGGAAGAAATTATGAGTTAAAAGAAGTGAGTTCACAGGCTAGATTTTTTAAATTTTCAAGTATTTGGAAACTATGAAAAATGACAGTGCTATAGCCAAATGCATACAGAAAAACATAACAAAAACTGAAATGAAGTTGAGTAGTAATTAAAAAGGAGAAATATTTATGAAGCTTTTCCTATTATATGAAACAAAACTGTGGGAACAGTTAGTTCTCAGGAGGATTTTAATTTTTTCTCATGAGCAGTAATCCTAAGTAATTCTAGAATTTTTTTTTAGAAATATGTCATCCAAAATTTACTGTCTTTCTAGTTAAACTAAATATTTAGGTATGAAATTTGGAATGTAAATAAAGTGGCCAGGTTTTCAAATGGATTTTGCAGGTGTAATTTCCTCTTATTTGCATGGCATTTTTGCATGGTAAATGTTTAATGATATCCAAGCATTTATATTAACTACATGAGTGAAGGGCTTAGGAGCTTAACTTTAATTGCGTGCAAATGCTTGAATTATTTTTGTTATGAATAGTATCTTGTTAAAAAAACTTGTTGAAATAGAGAGATTTCAGTACACAGTACACAGTACCTGTTCTGCAAAATCAAGGTAAACTGATTCGTGGTCTTCATGTATTTCTTTCTATCCCACTGGAAGACCAGCTGATGGGCAAGCCACCATTTCCTCGAATGAATGGCATTAGTTTTCTGTCCTCCACTTTATCTCTGAGAAAACTACACGTCACATATCTCCTAGTAGTCTTAATGAGGTTTATCTCATTAATACAAGAATTGTAATTTGTGATTACCAAATAAATGCTATAAAAATCTGGTTTCTTCTCCTCGTCCTCCATACTTCATGGTATCACAATCAATTCCTGAATGGAAGAACATTAAACATGCAGTATGTGACTTCAGTCCACAGGGTATTTTGGCTATAGTCTAAAAAAATCAACACATCCCACCCCTCCCACCCCTTAAGTGTAAATATGTCAATACAATACTATAAGCAAATATTATTGTTTACATTGAACAATGTATGCTTGCAGTATTTAATTTTTTTTTCCAACGAAAGACACATTTCCATAAGTTCCTTTTTGAAGAAAAACTGTCAGATACTATTTACTGCAGAGTGGGTATGCAAAGACTTTTTTTAATGTTTTTCTAACACTTGCTTAAGGTTTTTCTGTTGGATTAATTATTTAGCACAGAGGCATCACAGTTATTAGGATAGACTACAGAAATATTAGGCTATAATAGGCAAAAGATAAGCAAGAATGGTATGTTTGAAATGCTGATAAAATATTACCATGTTATGCAGTCTAGACAATATCCTGGATATGTTCAAGCATTTTCAACATTTTAACACTAAGCTTCACAGAAGCTACTTCTGGAGCAAAGTTTCAGAGATGATGGAAGTTTGCAGTGCTGTACACAGACTGTTGGCAGTCATTTCCTTTGATGGATTTGGGTTCATACAACATTTCCAACCTTTTAGCATTCTTGCAGTATGTGGCCATTTTAGCAGAGGCACGCTAATAATGCAAAGACTTTGAAGAAAACAGTGACAAGATGAGACAGTCCTGGAAGAGCCCAAACACAGCAACGCAGTTCCTAAGCCCATAGATGCAGAGTCAGGATGAGGATGCGGAGCCTTGGGTACATATGATTGCTGGGTTTTGAACTCTGGAGAGTTTTGACAATCAGGTCTTTCCCTGGGTCTCTTACTGCAAAGCCTAATGGAAAACTTGAGGGAAAAAGTTCCAACACTTTTCGTGTGATCAGGGATTACCTTCTCTTTGCAGTTGTAGTATAGGAACCATGTTGACAAAGTACAACCCAAATGAGAGCTGGTGTTCCAAACCAGTAGAAATCCTTGCTATTTTTTCCAGTTCTTCAAAATAAAATAATTTCTGTGCCCACATCCACTGTTTTGGTTTGTAACAGCTACTGAAACTGAAGCTATTGAAATGCCTGTAACACAAATCCATTGCTTAGCAAGAAAAATGCATAATAGCGACTCTTTATTTCCATTTCCTACTCCTAAATATCAGTGTTATCTTCTCAATTTTGACAGCAGCTAGATGGTGTTTGGATAGGATTTATGTTACCAGCCTCTATTTCCAATGACTGTTGAACTGAAATTTGGAATGCATTCTCTTTAAACCCTCTAGACTGAAAAAAATGTTTTGTACACAGTGTTAGTGTCTGAAGTATGTTTCTAATATGCAGGTTTTGCATTTTGGGACTCAGAATATAAACTGCCATTTTCAAACAACAACCAACTCCCATGAACAGAAAGTTAATGACACCACAATGTGCTCTCCATATTTGTACTTGCACTCATTTGCAATGTGGATACTTTACCTCTGCTTTTAGTTTAGATATGTAAAATTTAAGGCACAGACTTTCCCTCTTTTATGTGTGATTTTTATTTTATTTAAATATGCAAAATTTCATGAACCAATATGCCCATATATCTCCAGCCATCTGATGTTTTCAGTCCTAAATCCTCTGGTTTCTATGTCTAGTCACACTACTAAACAGTATTTTATACTTAAAATTCTATGCAACACCAACTTCACATTCTTTAGTTTCTGAATATAACTCCTGATAATTATGCATATTAAAATGTCATATATTTATCTTTAGTTGGTTGACTTGTGTAAGAAGTATGAAATATGTCTGTATTTATAGATTGGAAGTACATTAAAACCAATATAGCAGAGCAATGCTAAATCCATTTTTTTGTACTATATCAACAGCTGACTAGTGCTCTTTATGCAAATTCTGTCCAGCAAATTTGCCCATGACAAACTTAAAAATGTCTCTGTTGTTTTTGAGAATTTTACGTGTGATTTACTGTAAGACACTTCTCAGATGTAAATGGTTTGTGTCTAAAGAACAGAGGAACACATTGAAATCCAACTTACTGTATTAAATTGATATGAATTTATCTACTGCAGTAGCCTATGTAGTAGCCATGGGATTATCAGCATTTTAGGGAAATGCTAATTATTAAGAGCTATCAGCTACCTTTTTGTCATTTTTGATTGATGACTGGTATATACAAATTGGATTAAAAGTATAAAAGTAGAAGACAAAAAATGTAATTCTTCACTAAGAATTTTGTGCATTTTAGAAGGTAATAAATGCAAAAATTAATCTTCTGAAGGGATCATTAAATCTCCAAAAACTTTTGGGTATTTAGATACCAAACTCATAGATAAGTAATGGTATCACTAGCTTTACGAGGTATTTTTTAATTTGTGAGTCTTGCTTCAATTGAAAGGAGTAGGAGGTTTTTAGAAAACACTTTAGTGGGTGACTTCTATCCAATATATGCCTTTTTCATGAGCTTACATAACACTGGCATGTAGCCAAGAGTCAGGTATGTCAGTATGGTTCTCTGCTAAAATTAATGTGCTCAAATTAATGATCCTGCCTTAGAAACCTCACCTTTTTTAGAAGTTCAGGATGACACTTCTTTTCCTTTAAGCTGCCTGATGAGAATTAAATGAGTTTGATTTCTGATTTGCAACATGTACATCACCTGTAATTTTTGTCTGCAGATTTTCCACATGACATACGATCTGGCCAGTGCAGTGGTGAGAATCTTTAATCTGATTGGAATGATGCTCCTGCTGTGCCACTGGGATGGTTGTCTACAGTTTTTAGTACCATTACTTCAGGATTTCCCACCAGATTGCTGGGTGTCCCTAAACGGTATGGTTGTAAGTATTGTTCATTTTTCATTGTGCTTTCTAAACATTATTTTTCTAAACAGTTAGCTTCAGAATTTAGTGTAAAAACACATGCCTAGTAATATGCTGCCCTGCAATTTATTCAAGGTTGCTTTCATATTTTGTTGGCTCACTTGCTAATGAACTAAGTTTTGTAGTCCTCATGGTCAATAAAATGATATTGATTCACTGTCAGTAAGTGAGCCAGAAAATACTTTAAGTTTTAAAGTCATCCTAGTTTATTAACCCCTTATTCCCTAAAAAAAAAAAAAAAAGAAATTCCCTAAAAAGAAATATGGAAATACCCAGTTCACCACTGCTTTCAGTTTGGGCCATAATTTCACAATGTTACTGGAGGTAGATTATTGGCATTAGTTTCATGTAATGTTATCCTCAGTTTGTAAACTTCTGAGTTGTGTAATGATCCATTGTTTCAAACCCACAGATCAAGATTTTTATAAGTAAAATAAGATAAATAGAGTCAGTTGTAGGATAGTTTTCTATGTGGGAACAGAATGTTCAAGGACAGAATGTGACTGTGCGTTATTTATAAGGATGGGTAATGACTTTCTATTTAAAGGACAATGGCTGTGAAAAATACTTTTTTTTTTTAATCAAGTCAGATAATTTGGCAGTATACAGAACATTTTTATAGGAGATACAGTGAAATTGTTGGAATGGGTCTAAAGCCAAAACAAAAAGCCCCAAGCAGCTCTCTCATTGGTGATCTGAAAGTACGTGTCTCTCCAGTTTTTGCAATCTAAGGATCCATAAACCATCACCTTTATTGTAGATGGGCATCTTGCTCAGTGTCACATATTCCTACTGTAGAACCATAACAGTATTTGTTCCTTTAGGAACATGATACTGCACATTAATGTGGGAGCTCCTTGACTAAGCCTGTCAGTCATACAGACAAGTATTTGCAGTCATCAGGCAACATCTTTAATGATAACCAGCATGTTTGCTGACACCTCATTGTGCCTGCTTTTCTAAAAAAATACTGACATATCTTCAAAAATGGGATTGCTACAATAAAAGTAGGTCACCATAGTGCTGACTGGCACATCTTTCCATTCTGCTGTATTCTGTGTTCTGCTTTCTAACATCCTCCATTCATGTTTACAAAGCATAAATTTTCTACCAGCTTTTTAAAGATCTGGATGAAAATCATGCTAGCAAATGAAAGGAAGTCTTGGATTACACTTAATTGAAGTATTTAACTTTTAGAAAACACTAAACTTTTAAATTCTCTCTGCTCCTTAAGAGCTACATTCAATCTTAAGAAAGCTGTACACATTATGCCCATGCTCAGACCCTTTTTTCTATCTACCCACATTCAGGGCTTTTTTTATGGAAACAATATTCTCTCTCTACTATCCACATAAACTTGGAAAGATCCTTTCTGAAATTTGCAGCACTAAATTTCTTTTTATCAGCAACTGAATTTGTTGTTTATGTTGAATGGACATTGGGGAGAAATTTGAATATAAAGTTCACAGCATAGACAGTCTTTTAGGCCAGAGGCAAGAGAAAGAGAGGTGGGATGCCAGCCTGGAATCAGGAGCATATTTAAGACCACTCTTAGGGAAAACATATTGACCTTTCTACATGTGTCATGGTGTTACAAGACATTTCCTAGCTGTTTTCCAGGCTCTGGGGATGAATTCTTTAACACTAAAAAAAGACAGTGAAGCTGTCATGGGATATCAGTCCTCTAAAATGATAGTGGAAACAGGAGGATGATGATGATGATGATGATGATGATGATGGTTATCTGTTTTTCTGGTGCGTTCAGAATGTAACTGACAGGGAACTTGTTTGAAAGGGTTTTGCATTCCTGATACTGCAAAAGCTTTGGCAAGAGGGAAGCTTTACTCTCCTGGTATACTGCAACATGTCAAAATTTAATCTACTCTGAATTTTAACTTTTGATGCTGAAATGAATGCACCTGATAGTGGGTTTGGATGCTAAGTAAAATTTTAAACTCATTAATTGTGGTCACTGGCTTGAAGACTTATTTAAACCAATGTGAGCTCAGCCAGAAAAAAGTCAGTTTTTCCAAAATGTAAGTCAGTGGCAAGTCAAAGCTTTTGCAGATAATCTGTTAATAAAGGAAGTAAGGAAGTCGGAAGGATGACATGGTGTCTCCTCAACTGACACAACCCAGCCTACTCTTCCAGTCCAAAGCTCCATTCTGTCTTGCACATTAGTTGCTTCAGGCAGCAGACTGAAAGAACTTTTAAAAGCCTTGTCTTGAAAGCTGTTTCATCTGTCTGAACTGATACACGAAAGTATCCAAATGCCTAAGGCATGCTCATGGTTTTAATTTATAAATACTGTAAAGGGAAATAATGTAGATTAAATTTAATGTTACAGAGAAATAGGAAAATGAGCCCAGGTTGCAGGTTGCTTACTGCCTTTTTGAACAATGTGACTGAATGAAATTAAAACAAAACAAATTAGTTGGATTTTTCTCTTTGAAAGGTTACAAAAACCTCATAGTGCAACACAAAGGAGACGATAAAATTGAAAGCCCTCTCTGAAAAGGGGTTAAGATCACCCCTGGTTAACACTGTACCAACCTACAACCTAAGTAGTTCAACAAAATTGTTCAGATCACATTGCTATACTCTTTGCCATGATAATAATTATAAGCCCGTATTGTATCTGTACTCTCAGCTTGAACCTCTTGGCAGTTCCTAACCTAGGCCCTCATCTTGCAATAAAATGACTGCCAGAGCTGACATCTTCCAGAATATCAGTGTACTGGGCATTAAAAATAAGAACATTGGTAAATATAATGTGAAAGTAAGTAGCAGCTGTTTCGCCCCCCATGCCCCCCCCCCACTTTAAGTCACATTCCAGCCCATCCATTACAGACAAAATAAGAGTAAATTACTTGTAGGAGGGAATATAGCTCTTTGATGTCATTAATTTTTTTTAAACACTAGGCTTTTTTAATTCCTAAAGAAGGTCTTTTCTGAAGAAGTTTCACAGACTTTCTTAATGATGCTGCCTAATTTCTCCTTGGTTCAGAAAGCCTATTATCTGCAGCTCCCTGTGTGATTTATCCTCAGCTTTCTGATCTGCCTTGCTTTAGACTAGTGTCCTTCTATAATGACTCATAGACTAAACATTTTTGTCATGCCTCAGAGTTTGAGCCAGTAGTTCCTTAAAAAATTAAGACTAAAACTTTCAGATACTCACAAAACACTAGGTACACACAAAACCAGAAATGCACTCTGGTCCTCTGCTGTAGTCAGTCTATGCAAACCAAGATTCTGCATTCAGTTTCAGGTGCAGTAATTGCAAAACCAGTGTGTGGGTCCCAGCTGATGAACTCACCCAGTCATGTCTTAAATGGGGAGGGTTTCTAGGCAAGTACAGATGAGAGATGACACTTTTGCCACTGATGCCATCTGGCTATCTAAACATCAGAGCCTGTAATGAAGCATACCTTGCAGCAGGTCATTACTAACAATATCTGAAGATTCCCAACCTATACGTTCCTGTCTGTATTTGCAATAATTAGTTGTACGGTTAGGAAAACATATGGTCCCTTAAGCAAGGCATTTACTGGGGCTTTACAGATCTTTTTATTTATAATGTTCCCTTCGTGAAATAAAAGTGTAGTGGAGAATTTAACTGGAATGGTGAATTTTTTAAAAGCCAAAAGAGACTGTGAAGCTTTTGGAATGCCTTACTTTTCTGGCATTTCCTCTGGCAGTCAGCCAATGTTTGCTCAGCAAGAGCCCTTCAGGTACTCTGATTTATTTTGTTTTGTCTTTTCCTTTCTGTCCTTGCAGTTGGATTGTTTACAGCTCTTGGGGTGTTCTAGGATGAATTTAGTAACCTGGGATTTTGCATTGTATTGATGCCCATTTGTGTCTCATAACTTCCTCAGGGGCAATAGAAATCAGACCTTCTTCATTTCTGATGGTATCAGCATTGCTAGTAAAAGAATTTGGGAATTTCTGCTGTAGAATCTGGAAGTCTCTCTCATTATAAAATAAATTTCTTAAATTAATATTTGATAGGGAAATTCAGAAAGGCAGGAGATGGTTAGGATTTATAATGCCCTAAGAACTATGCTAACATACATGTAATATATATAAAAGCTATTTAGTATACTACCCAAAACTATAATTTTAAATATCAGCATTTCTTACTTATGAGCACCATTTTCAATTACACAATTACTTTTTTTTTCCAGTAAGATCTCTGCTTTACTTATTGGAGCTCAAGGATTTCATTATAGTTATTTTAATATGTTATTCTTCATTGGGTTTTGTCCTTTTTGATAGTACATCAGCTTAGCACTTTCTTCCCTATAGTTAGCAGTTAGGGAAGCTAATTTTCTCATGAGATTTTTCTGCATTTGATCATTATGTGATAATCATCATTTAGAACTTCATAAATGTTTCTGAGTACATTTTAATCTTATATTGGGTACTTAAAAAATATGGACCATATGGGAATCACCTGATTCCTAGAGGTTCCGAGGATCTGATGCGGTATACTGCTATTCTAATGTACTTTTTACTCATATATTTATATTAATGTATGTCCATTTCGTTAGTGAAGTGCATCTTGAAACAGATAAAAGTGTGAAATTACAAATCAAAAATAGGCTGGGATCAAAATTAGTGGAATTGCTCAAGTCAGACACTCTGTTTACAACACATTTTGAAAATTATCAGTATCAAAAATATGTAACTGACATCCTTAGGACTGAGCCACACAGGTTTTTTAATCTACAGTGAGTAATTATATTTCTATGTGCAGCTGTTGGGAATTCAGTTGCTGGTCACTCCTGCCCCCAGCACTGACCTAGTCACTGAGGTCAGTCGGCTTCCTCCTGCATTAAGATGATGAAGTAATGACCTGTTTCACTGGTCTGGCATGAAGTGATAGGCCTAAAAATATATTAGCTCAGGAAAATACATTAATTTGTGTGGTTTTTCCATAACAGAAAGTGCAGAGGAAAAATCTGTGGCTGTGCAGTGCTAAATGACAAGGTAGGTTTAATGCAGACTGAGGACATGCATTAACTGCGGTACCAAAATTTTATGCCAAGCTAGTGGGGTCTAGAGAAATAGGGTATCTGAGGACACTGTTGATTTAACTCAGTGTGTCATGATCAATGAAGGGGAAAACAAATCAGGTTCTCATTTTTACTACAACTGCTGAGAATCTAGGAAGCCCACATAGGTTTTCACTTATGCTTTATTCTGTTCTCTGACAGGTTAGTAGTTAGTCTGCTTTTGCAGGCCTAGAATGGCAAGTAGTAATAATTTTAATAATTTTTCTTTCCAAACTCCTTGTTTCCTTCCAACCTCTTTGGTGTAATATTCTGTACATTTTCTGATGTCTCATATACTTTAGACTGTGTTTTTGACATTAGATTTCTGATGTACTTAGATAAAAACAGTTATTAGATTTCCCCAGCCTTACAGTTACTGAGATTTCTTTTTTTTTCCTGTATATTATTTCTGCCATTAATGTCTTCTCAGATTATAAACGTTACTTTATTGTCTAAAGGCCATGAGCTAATTCAGATGTAAAACCATAAGAACAGAAAAATAAAGGTACAAAATCAGTTACAGGGAGGTTTAAAACTTTTTAGAAGTTTAAAAATAGGGAAAGTTATACTTTAATATCTGGCTTATAGCTTCCTCAAAAGGGAGAATAGTCATTCAGAGAAGGTGTTCCCAGCTGTAATCACAGAACTCCACCAACTGTGAGAACTGTTCCGCATTGCAAACTCAGCTATTGTCATAAGCCCTGCCACTTTACCTTACTCTCACTAAAATGCTTAAAACGAATGCTCTGGTATTGGTGTAATTATTTAATGCTGCTGGTGCTAGTTATTTTAGTAGTTATATTATATTAGTGCCTAATGGAAGGATCTAAATTAGGACAGGTTTGTAAGTGTTGATTGTAGCACTATGTTGCTGATGTGATAATAGGTGCTAAAGAGGATGACTTCTCTAATGAATTAGTTGGCTGCCTTGCATGCTTCTGTTTCTTTCAGATAGAAAGCTGGTCTTCCCTATATGGGATGAGAATAATGAAACAATCATTTAGAGGGAGCATAGAAAAGCAAGTTGATACACTTAAAAGATTCTAACTTATTTCCATGGTTTATCTGTGTTTTTGAAAGAGCTTGTAGAAATATGTCAAGGAGCAGATGCAAGGAAGAACTTCATTTATTTGTCATCAAAATTTGGCTTCCATGTTTCTCTCTCAAGAATCAACACAACTCATAAATGCTAATGTTGAAGTATATTGTGAAGGGATTTCTGGTAACTGTAAACTACAATATATTTTATGTAAGCCTTACACCTGAAAGAATAGAAGAAATTGCACATAAAATTGTAAAGTCTTCTGTTGTGTTTGATAGACATTCAAGGGAAAAATAACAGACTTCAAAAAGTGTGCGCTAAGCCATTTCTTTAGTAAAAAATGTGAACTAAAGTAAAAACATAAATTGGATCTATCATGTTTTAGGATGTTATATCCCACATTTACCCTGGAGTAAATATTCAGGAAGTGTTATAAGCACCACATGGCCAAAAGCAGATTCTCTGTTGTAGAAGAGAGTGTTCCCTTTGTTCTGGGAGGGATCTGGATCAGTCTGCTTTGCTCTCTAAATTTAAAATGTTTATCTACATGTAGTTGTACTCTGGATTGAACTGGAATATAAATGTGAAAAAATTACTTTGAAGCAGATTTCCCTGGGTGGCCTTTTCTCTTGTGATTGGAGTATCCAAAAACTGAACTCTTGGAATATTTATGCCAGACCAGGTTTTCCAGAATAAACCCAGTGTAGACATATCCAGATGAATACCGTTCCTATACAGCTGTTCTTCAGCAAATCTTCCCCTTTTTCATTGCAAACCTTAATGAAAATGCTCAGCCTAATTCATGATCCATATGATTTAAGACTGTACAAAAATGTGGTTTGCACAAGGTCCATATTTTTGTCAAAGGGTCATTATCAGAATCAGATTTTCTCAACAGCACTGATTTTGCTTTTACCTGATGGGTTTTTCCATATCAAATTTGAATTTTCTGCACGTCACACATTCAAAATCTGACTCATTCTAATATTTAAAATGCATCTGGAGAGAAGTCTCTACTGGGATGCAATTAGACATGAAAAAATGGCCATCTGAAATTGCACATTTAGAATGCTTACATTTCACATTGGAAAAAAATCAAAGCAAGATACTTTGTTCTGATTCACATAATTTTAAACCAAGTCACTCTGATACATGAGAAACTTGAGATATAGGTCTGTGGCTACCAGACCTATGTCAATAGTCTGTAGGATCTGTAATCTAGAATCCGAAAATCCCAAATGAAGAAAAGAGGGGCTTATAATATTTCTTTTTAAAATTTGGTTATTTATGAACTTCTCTCTCCAAGGAAATTTTAATATTTCATTTTTCACTTTAATTTGAATTTGAATGAACCTGAAAGCTTCCCTATAAAACTGGAGGTCTCAATTTACATTCATTTCTGGTTACTAAAACATAAGGAAAAGTAGGAAATACATAACATGATATTTTCTTTCATTTGTTTTAGCCTACTAATTTTCCTTCGTGTCTGAAATGGTTTTGCCCATACTCTTTATACATATAAACCAGGGATGTGCACAGTTTATTTGGGTGTGAGCTGCATGTACTTTGTCTCTCTTAAAAATATAGGACAATTTTCTTTAAGATTGCTGTCATACATCTGTTTCCTGCTCTTCCTGCTTTCTGCACAATATACTCATTTGAGCATATTCAACCTCAACTAATTCAAATAGACACCTAAAACTTTCAGAAAATTGAGTCTAATAGAAATTATGGACAAGATTTTACATAGGAGAATCTTTATATTTTCTGAAATATACAGCATCTTATTTATTATGTTTATTTATTAATTTTGTTGCTAATGAGTAAATTTTTAATATCTTCTAGATGTTTGTAGAATGTTTACATATTATTTGTAAAAGCAAGCAGTGAATACTTTTAGTATCAGTAGCTTAAAATACTGAATGCCCTTTATATATATTTTGCTTTCTTTTTGCTATCTGGTTTTTTATATTTGTTCATTTATGCTTTAACAGATATTATTAACAGCATAAGGAAAAGAACCAAGCCCTATGGTGAGACTTTCTCTGGCCATGTGCCATGTTTCATAATTTTCACTGGGTTTCTTTTCCTCATGTGAGGGGAAAAGCAATGTTATCATAAAAAATTTATTAGTATTTCTCAAAATAACCTTGCATAAATAATGTACTCAGCTATCTAATTTAGGTGCAAAAGTAAAACCTTTTCCCCTCAAATTTAAAAAAAAGCCATTATTGACATTGACCTAATCTCTTCTCTTTGTTTTGAATCACTGTTGTTTATTACAAAATAATCATGACAGTCTCCTGCGAAGTGGAGTGGAGCAGAGAGAGATATACACTATGATGCCTTGTTTAATAAGACAATATTCCCTGTATTTTGGGGTACTGCTAACATGAGAGAATTGCTTTGAAACAATTTCTTAGAAAGCCAGCAGTTGGCATTTGAATGAGATAAGAAAACAATGCCCATATTCTTCACGAATGACTCATGCTCCCTTTCTAATCCATCACATTCATCATTTTAGTCACTGCGCTTGATCTTTTATATTCGGGAGACGATAAAGTTAGCTTGCAGTTGAGGGTAGCACTTTGACAATAGTGCATACAGTCAAAACAGGATTATCTACCTTGTATAGATAGGGAGAGAATTAACATGACTGGTTTTGAACAGCTGTCTACTTAGGAGTGATGTTTTCAGGTGGAGTGCACGCAGACTGCTAGTTCAGTTTTACAAAGAGTAATTGGGTACTGCTCAGGAATAAAGGCAGTGTACCACTCATTTGTCACTCTTTGCAGTAACATGTAATACCCCTCGCCTTATCTCTAATAGTGAAAGACTTAAATTTTTTCTCTTAGATACAACTAGAAAAGTTATGGCAAACCTAAACTCAGCTAAATGTTGCTAGAAGTATGTTGACAGAAGAATATTTGAGGAAGTTTCCTGTCTATTTTAATAGCTTTTTCCAGGTGTTCAGAAATTAAGTTTATCATCCTTGATAAAAGCCTTTGCTGGGAGTAAAATAAAACTAAGATTTGTGCGATAAGAAAATGCAAGAGCTCACCTTGGAAATGTACATTTTGGAGAATGGGTAGGCATGCTACATTTCCAGTAAGTAAGGACAGATTTGACCCTGGAATTTGTTGGACCTATGCAGGTGTCTCTATATGAGCTCTCATAGGCCATGCCACTCACCTAAATTCTGCCTATCCTTTACCACCATCTCTCTATATGAAACACAGATGCAATACAGACTATTTAAATGTGCTTTTACCTTCTTGTTACTCTCTAACACTGACTATCATGGCTTTACTCTTGCAGCTAGACTGTCCTGCTGCTGTATACACTTTTGTGCATATAAAACTTGAGATGAACGAGTTAATTAATTTTTGAGTTATATGAATAAACAAGGATGAGGTTCCCTTGCATTTTTGCGTTCTGTATCTTGACAAAGAAGCTGTTTATGCAAACATATAAATGCTGAGAGAAAGTGCCTTTAGATTTAATAGTGTATTGCTCCTAAGTAAACATGCTTTGCAGATCAATAAAATATACTAAACCTAAGCCACTCTTGTTGCATTTTTGTGAAGGAAACCCTCCCACACACACAGAGTGATGTGGGGAGCAGAAAGAAGGAATGCGACAGTTTAAATAGAAATAGAACATCTGAGGTAGAAGTTGGGTTTTTTCTAAGCGTGAGCCAGTGCATTCAACCATTGCAACATGATTTGAGGAAACATAAAGTTGGCATGTGTACAGATAAATAAAACATGAAGGGTTTCTAGTCTTTAAAAAAAGATTGTTGTTTTTACTCTTTTGCTTTTAAAATCCTTCAGACTTGGTATAAGAAAGTGCTCGCTACTTACCCACACAGTAAATACATAGACATCTGCCCAGAAACTATCTAGAACATACTCTAAAAACTTTCTCATTAATAATTTTAAAGACAAAAAAACGCCATTTAAATGCCATATTCACTTACAGTGGTAACATTGAATGCAAAATCTGAATTAGAAACTAAATATGGTATCAAAACCACACCCAAATGCATTATAACGTGTGTTTCTAATCAATAATGACTCTCAATTTTATTTTAAAAGATAGTAAAAAAAAAGCATGGTACTTTGCTGTTTTGAAGAATAAAAGCTGCCTTGATGTATATCCTCTGATGACCTTCCCTCCACTGAGTGACCTTGTTCTTTTTCACAGTTTTAACTATAAAGGTTGGATTTCAAAAATACTTTAGTATATTTCATTTTTTAACGCAGATTTTGGGATTTTTGATATAAATTTCAGAAGGAAGAAATAGCCATGTGATCTGAAATTAGATTCAGAGATTAGATTCAAGACCATTTGATACCTAATTTAAAAACAACTTCACTCTGTAGTGTTTACAAAGGAGTTACAGACTGTTTTTATCTGTAACTCAGCTTAAACTTGTCTGCGCTATGTGTTTGGAGGATGCAAATCATGGTTGTTATAAAAACAAATGATTGTTGTTTGTCACTGTTCAGAGTGAGTGCCATGTATGTGCAGAGTGCTGTGGTTTGCTAGATTTATTAAAAGATTCAAACATTGCTGTGGTATTGGTTTCAAGACAAGTTTAACTGAGCCTATCTGAAGTGAGTGGTTCTATTACTTTGATTTGACAAACTAAGTTAAAAAAAAGGCTATTCTTTCGATTCTACTTAACATTAAATAGATATGCTGTCAATTATCAGATTTTTAAAATCAATCTTGAAATGTAGCAGGTTCCCAGTTAACATGAAAGTTCTAGCTAAGAAAGGTTTCCCCCCATTTGCATGTTAGATAACGCAATTTTTTTGGTAAATATATGCCATTTTCCTTAGAATCTGAGTCCTTTTAGATGTTTCCAGTTTAAAATCCTTCCTAACATTTTACAAGCAAGGTAAATGTCATACTTTCAATAAACAGATTTACAAATATGTGCCCTGAATCCAAGAACTCTTTTTGTCTCACTGCATGCTCTCTGCTGTATAACTTTATCCATATAAGTAAATAATTATGGTGTTTGCATTCTAAGCATTCCTCTGTTCTCATTTGGAATCTTTTTTTGTCTTTCACCTGCTCCTATCTATGGTTTATGATACCATGTCTCTGTAATATGCTTACATTAAATCCAGTGTGCTGGAACAGAATTCACCGAGTCAAATCTGCAGCACCTCTTACAGAGCCCCTCTGACTTTTGTCAGACTGGCAAGGGCAAACTCATGTCCTGATCTGACTGCAAAGTTCAGTTGCTAGAGAAAAAACATGGATCATAAAATAAAACCAGAGCTTGAGAGAAGAGACTGTTCTAGGGAGTTTTATTTTCTCCTCTGGATTGGAGCTAGGAAGAAATGGGGTGTCAAGTCTATCCATGAAAACAGAGGTATGCCCAGTAGGGAAGCTCAGGAAGATAATGGATGCAGCTTTAGCTGAATAGGATCCTGGGCAGCTTATGGAAAGAGAAATTCTCCCCTGGAGGTGATAAAGAACACCTGCATTAACATTCTACTCTGAATCACCATCTGCAGAAGTCAGATTTTTACTGACTGTGTAGGGAGCCTAGGGAGACCTGCCAACTCACTTAGCTATCAAAGTGAAATACCTGAAGTCAGCTGAAGTGAAATTTTGGGATGCCTTTCTCTCTTAGTGCTGGTTCTCACAAACAAACCTCAGGACAAATGGAGCCACTGGCCATTGCAAACATCCACGTGCAAACAATAAAAAAGTGCAATGCACTTTTCCTGTCCGTTGTCCATCGCTGAGGATTGTAGTGTTCCTGCTGTGCATCCCTCCCTCAAGCATCAGAGCCAGACATCCCATGTCTGGCCTCTCCCCAGGGTTTGTCCTCTGGCCTGGGCTGTCTGCTTCAGCCTTACCTGCTTCTGTCAGAACATTTTATCCTCAGTATCCACTGAAGAACCTGTGTTCCTGTGAACTGCTCACCAGGTGGATGTTTTAGTTCCTCTGCAGGATTATTTTGCAGGTCTTCCTATAATCCATGCATGTAGTTTAACTCTTAATTGCAGCAAGAAAATTTCTTCCTTTTTATGTTGTAGGTGTGAAATTTTCCCATTGGACTTCCAAGCATTTCTAAGTAGTTAAATGGCATTACCATTGTTCTGTGGATGAAACAGTTGTTTTATAAATACTTGCTATGGAACTGTGACAGGGCAAGTTGGCTAAAGAAAAGTTAAACCTTCCACTAAACCAGATTGCTTAAAGCCCCCATTCAACCTGACCTTGATCACTTCAAGACGTGGAGGGACATCCACAGCTTCTCAGGGCAACCTTTTCCAATGTCTCACCATCCTCACAGTAAAGAATTTCTTTATATATATATATCTAATTCTAATCTAAAACCACTGTCTTTCAGTTTAAATACATTTCTCCTTGTCTTATCAACGTGCCTTTGTAAAAAGTTGCTCACCCTCTTTTTCATAAGCCCTCTGTTAGTACTGGTAGCCTGCTAAGAGGTCTTCCCAGAGGTGCCCCAGGCTGAACAATTCCAACTCTCTCAGCCTTCATCCCTTTGATCATCTTTGTAGGCCTCCTCTGGACTTACTTAAACAGGTAGAAAGTTGGACAGGGAAACAAGAGCAGTATAAAGACAAACTGAATGTGTCCCAGTTAATGGTTGAGCTGTTGGGAGTTCATGCAGGTGGGACCAGCAGAAAGTCTCCCTGCAGTTTCCCTCCCTGTTCTGTTTCCAAGGATGGCAAGGGAAGATGCCCAGGAAAGTTCAAACCACTGTAAGCATGGGGTGGTGATTCTTTCAGTTTTCAGAAATTTGCTGCTGAGGTTCTCAGCTGGTATCCAGGTGTTTAGCAGCTGTCACTATGTGTTTCTTCTAGTAGTCTGCCCAGTCCTTTTTTGCACGACCATGCAAAAATGTTCATATTTGTCCAGAAGCACAGGCATGGTGTCACAGGATCGTGACTCTGATGTGCTGTCACATACTGTCAGTGTCAAGCTGGCCTTGATGGCTGTCCTTGACACTGCACCTCGCTCTGGGGTGGCTGTACCTGAGGAAGCCCAGAGCAACCAAGTGGGCACTGTCTTTTTAGCTGGAACTGGGTGCTGCACATCTCTTGGGTGAATGCTGCAGGATCACTCAGGTGCTCTCTTAACTCCCTCAAGGATGATGAAAGAGGAGCATGTTCCCCCTCCTTCCCCTCAGAGTCCAAAGTTCAAACCCTCAAGGTCATAATATTCTTCTATGATTTAGATTAACCTCCCTCTGCTAGAAGAGGGAAATGAAATTTTTGTGACTCACTAAGCCAGTCTTTTTTTTTATAATGCCTAGACATAATTTTGTGTGTGGTATTTAGGCTGCTAAATAATTTTTATTTGTATTATGTTACCTTGAAAGTCTTGCAGACTCTAGTAAGCACCTAGAGTTTTAAGGCATCTGAGTTTAAGAAAAGGTCATCAGGAAACTCTGATGTATTCTCAGAAAAAAAAAGCCTCTGACCTAGATTCAGCCTACTTGGTTTGACACTGAGGTTTGTTCTTTTCATAGAGCCAAAATAGGTTTTCAGCTGCAGAACTATTTTGCTTCCTGCTGTCACTGCCTAATAAAATAATGCACAGCTTTTTGTAGGACGTAGTATTTGATGAAGAATTTGCTTTACCAAAAATGCAGATCAGCCTCTTGAGGGCTCAGATATTTAGTGAGGTAATTTTCTGAAGAACTGTGAACTAACCAGATGCAAGGTAGAGTCTCAAAGGCATCAGGTGAGGAAATTTATCGAAAAAATGACAAGAAAGTACTAGCTAAGGGAAAAAAAAAAAAAATAAAAATGCTTAAAACCAGCACAGATCCTCTGCCTTAAAAAATTCGTTACTTAAATAAAACATGGTAGCATTTATATCCATGGACTAAGCAGAGCAGTACTTGAATTAGCCCATATGGTACCAAGAACCACTTTACTAGAGAAAAAACCTGGTTTTTAAATCACTGGATTCAGTAACTCACAAATCCCAATCC
Source organism: Zonotrichia leucophrys gambelii (assembly GCF_028769735.1). Classification (NCBI taxonomy): domain Eukaryota; kingdom Metazoa; phylum Chordata; class Aves; order Passeriformes; family Passerellidae; genus Zonotrichia; species Zonotrichia leucophrys. The sequence continues at coordinate 26,841,076 of NC_088200.1, read as the reverse complement.
TACCCTTATGCCGATTCTCTGTGTCAAAGTAGCATTGGTTCACCTTGATTCATTTTTAAGCAGATTAAAACATATTCAGAGTCTTTGTGAGTAGATCAGTTTATACCATTTTAATCTGCTGTAACCTTTTTTTTTTTTCCCTCTAAGGACACATTCTTAAAAATATTTACAAGGGAAATTAATTTAACTGGAGTATGCCTATACATAAAACAAGGCAGAAGATGTGTCTTGGAAAATGTTTGAACATTTTGAAATGTTTGCAGTGAGAAACCATTGGGATACTATTATTTTGTGCATATCTGTCTATGTACTTTCCAAATTACGTATCAAGTTTGCCTAGATATTTCCTAATGATAGCTTTTTCTGCCACTTGTGAGGTTTGCTGTTTCCTGCCCTTTTTAATGTAGCTTTAAAACCCTTTGATTCAAAGACAATGGTGACAACACTCAGAAAGCTCAGTGTCTCCTTCCAAAACAATACAATTTCCATTTGTCATCTTATTTACCATTGGATGCTTCACATAATTTGCTGTCTAGTCTGAGTTGTTCACATAGTAGAAAGCTTGAGCTCCTTCTACCAAGTTCCCTTTCCTAAATTGGTTGCAAATATTGTCTGTGATGGTGTAGATTCTTCCTAGCAGTTTTCAGTGAAGCAGTACACTATGGAGTCACGAGTCAGGTTTATGTCACTTCACTCCTTCTCCTGCTTCCCAGAACTGCTCTATATTAAGCCCACATTATCATCTGCCTATTCTTGACTATCTAGATAGCTACTCTTAAAAATGCAAAGCTTTTCTTGGTGATTGCATTGTAAAAGCATTTCATAAATGGTTTGATTCACTACTTGAGGCTTGTTAAGTAAACTGTTTTACATTATATCCAGCTCCTTTCTCCAAATGAAAGGAGCAGAACAAAAAGATACGTTGTCTTTAGTGCACACTGAATTCTTGCCTCTCCTGAACAGAGCTATTTCATGAACAAATTTGCTCATTAAAAGTGCTTCCTTGCAAGATTTCTGTATTCTCTTATTAGATATGCCATTGTATTGGGTTTTTCTTCTTTTCCTGTAAGAAAATTAATTTTAAGATACATTGTTTGCCCAGAAGAAACCTGTAGATATGCTTGTAATCACTTACTGTGACCACATGATACTTATTGTGATTAGAACATATTTTCCCATTTGTAGGCAGTGTATATCTATTCCAGCCAGGCCCTTGTAAACAATGGCACTTAGTTTATTCCGGGATAAAAAATCATAGTGGTTTGAACATAATCAAAATCTGAGTGCATTATGACAAAGGAAAACAAAAGCCAACTGCCTAGATCAGATTTTTAATTTATTTGATAAATTTCAGTAAGGAACTTTGTTCACTGGAGAAGTGTATTAGCAGATAAATCTTCAATATTTTCTGCATCAGGAAAAATAATCAAAATAAAAGGAAAGATCTGCCATGCTACATTGTCTTTCTTTGATGGCTAGTGCCAAAGATGTAGCACCACAAATGATAACTAATGGTAACTAATCTGTTTCAATGCTAAATGTTTGTAAAAACTAATTTTTAAAATATGTTATATAATAGTGAAGTTGATTTGAAATCAGGGGAGAAGGAATGCTCTCCAGAAGCAGTAATTTTTGCTAAAGATGATACCTTCTGCTCAGTTTGAAAACACACAAAAAGAAATCATTACTGGGTTGGCAAAGATCTGCCTGACACCCCTCTTAGAGAAGCAGTTCACATCCTGTGGGAGTTCTTTAGGGAACTGAAACACAAATCCTTTAAACATGCCTGTCTGCTTCCCTGCACTCTGATTTTCTTTTCCAGAAGATGGGAAGGAGATGAAGTAACAGGTACAATTTGGAATAATTCTTTCACCAGTATTCATCCCTTAGTTTGTAGCTGACTGGCTGACAAGGGGGTTGTACTGATATTATAGATTAAGTAGGCCCAGGTCTCTTTTTTATCCTGGAAGTCAGTTGCTTCCACAACAGGCTTCCATGCAACTGGATTTCCTAGTTACCAAAACAAGGAGGCCTCAGGTCAACCTCTGCTAACTCTCAGGCTGGTTCAGGAGCTGTTCTGGAAGATATTAATTAGCTTGAGCCAAACCTAGTTTTCTGAAAAAGTATTTTCTATAGACAGTCAAATTCTATAATAGGGGAATGTTTTCTAGCACTTTTAAATTTTCTTGTTGGAAAAATATAGTTTGTACTTTTCATATTTTTTGCTTTAAAATTGATAAGAGCTTTCTAACATCTTTGTAAGCTGAAATTCCCTTAAAATTGTTATTAAAATAGTCCTTTGCAATGGAATGTTATTTCTTCAGTCATCTGGGTTCAGTTAAGGGAGCACAATGGTCAGATAAGAGGATGAGTCATAGTGAGATGATTCACAGGCAAAAGAACAGGAGAAGTATTTTTCCCAAAAGATTTAATTTATTATTTTGTAACTTTGTATTTACAGCTGTAAAAACTCACTACTGTATCTCTTAACTATGCACAGATACAAAGAATGAAGAACAATACTGAGCAGTGTATAGGGAATCCTCCCCTATAAAACTGTGAGCATATCTTCTCATCCCTTTGAATGCAATGGACCTATTTGTTTGAACATAACACCTCAAATATATGTGAAAGACCAGACTGTGGGCATAAACCAAATATCTGCCCTTTTTCTGCTGTTTATGAATTTTTCACACTTCATTCTGCAATGAAAATTATTCATCTTTACCTCAGAAAGGTGATCACAAGTAGACACTCTGGCTACTTGCTTTTAATGAGGGAGTGTATTAGTGGATAAATGTTCACTATTTTCTGCATCAGGAAAAATAATCAAAATAAAAAGAAAGATCTGCCATGCTACATTGTTTTTGTTTGATGGCTAGTGCCAAAGACATAGCATCAAAAAATGAACAAGCTGTAATGACAACAAAGTCATGTAACTCCTCTGAACAGAGTAAATATATCATATTTAATCATTGCTCCTCCAAATTTCTTTTCCTGTGGAATGGAATGCCAAACAATTTCTTATTTTTTTCCTGCTAGTGCTGCTCCTGAAAGTATATGCTGAGTCACACCATCTGCTATCTGTGCACGTATCAGCTGAGAGAAGTGTTCAGAAGTTTCTGCAGACATCTGCTTATTTCCCTGAGCTTACCGATTCAGGGTTTTTCTGTTTTAAATCATACATACTTGCACACTTCCTAAAATAGGCTCTTCTTCCTTGCACTTCATAAGAATTTTAGAACACTGAGATTTTTAGTCTTCCAAGTCTGATCCCTTGCCTTTGTTTACTAGTTTTAGAAAACAAGATATTCATAGTAGTAATAGCTGTGATAAGATCTAGAGGTTTTACATGGTAATGCATTCACCATTGCATGAGTTTTGAAACAGTAAATACTGGACATCTTTCACATTGGCCTACTTGGTTATTCATTGTCAATTCAAACAACTTCTTTAAAAGCTGAAATGCTGAGATGATATTTAGCTCCAATTTCCTGTCTGAGGTTTTAACTAATACATCGCTCTAAGGTACTGAATGATAGCAGATGCAGAAAATGATGCAGCTTCCTGATGGAAAAGCACGTAAAATGTAAATCTGTATATATGTAGATATACATATGGATAACTGAGGAAATGATAGATTCAATGCATAGGCCCAGTTCTATTGTCGTGTTACTTGCACTTAAGTAGTTGACACAGGAAAAGAATCACATGATCTTTTTTCTAGCTATGTTAGACATAACCTGGTAAAAATTTTGCCAACATGCATCCGTAGGCTTTTCTTAGCCTGCCTTTTTTGATTAGTTAAATTATAAGTAACACTTCAGTTTCTAGAAACAGTTGAAAATAATGACTTGCAAATAAGTAAACAGCTAACTTATATAATGATATATAAAATACAGTTTATAAATAACAGTTTAATTGAATTCCTGATGGAAAAGACTAATTTTTACAGTAAATTTGACCAGCAGTAGCTCAAGTCCCCCCAGAATTTATGCAGATTTTTCCTTAGGGCCACTCTTGTTTTACAGTCTCTGACATCATGCAGGCAAGGATACTTCATGCTTTCTTCCACTTCACTTCATGCTTTCTTCAACTTCTTAAAACCTAACTTTGCATTCATTTTGTGCAATGGCTTCCCATGACAATGCTAAACCCAGAGGGCTTACTTATGGACTTATAGCTGCCTCCATGGTCGCAGGTCAATTTTAGTGCCCAATTTTGATGGGCACTGGGATGATACTAGTTGTGGAGCTACCTACTATATTCACAGAATAAATATTTTTCAAGTTCCAGCACTGGACAAGCTCATGCCAGCAGCCTAGAAGGAAGGGTTCCTCACCTAGACCAGCTCCAAAGTACAACTGCTGTTGCTTGCAGAGTGCTGTGGGGCCAGTGTTAGACCATTTCTAAAAGTGAAACCATAGGAATCAACTTCTAGAGCTCAGAAATGCTTTCTAATACTTTTAAATTTACTGGGATAGAGACTGTCTATGTCCTGTCAACATCTTCCTTCAGATACTCCTTACCTTCAAAAGAACCTGAAGACAGTGGTGAGCATAAAAGAAAGGGGTGTGAGTGATAAGACAAGTTCTTTCAGAGAGGAAGAGCTACTTCCCTACTTCTGCTTCAGTTTTGAAAAGAGAAAGAGGATGAGTTCAAAATCCTTGTAGAAACTATTTCATTTAATAATTAAGCCAGTCTTTGCTCCATGATTGCAAAGCATGCCCTTGCAAACTGACAGACTCATTTCTGTGACACCTGCAGTAATTGTGACGTGAAAGAAAAAAGGGACTGAGGCAAAAATGAGGAAACCATTACTGTCTGTGCAATAGTCTCATTGGCACAAGATTTCTAAATCAATTTATATCTCAGTGCAAGGATATGGCTGAAAAAAGATAAGCTGTGCCTGAGGGAATGACTACAATATGGGAGTGGAATTGATTTGTCTTATGACAACAAAATTTCCTGATGAAAACCTCCATAGATTATATAGAAAAATAGAAACACTTTTTTAATCCCCTTACAAAAACAATTTGCCTTTTATTTTTGTCCATTAGAAAGAAATAAATTTATTTCTTTTGAGGTGAAAAGTTAATACATAAAAATATATTTGTAGCAGTCTCATGTGAAATTATGGGAGAAACCATAACATCCTTTGGTGAAGGAAAAGGCTTGGACGCAGATTTTTAAGGATCAGAAGTGCGCTGGAATTAATGTATTCCTGTAGATAACTGAGGAGTTAATGTATATAGTTACAGAACTAATTGAAAATGATCAGTCACCATTCCTGTCACAAATGTGAGGATTTCGGAATGTCATCAAGCTAGATTATGTAATCAATCCTTGGATAAACAGCTTTTCTCAAAATTACAGTCTTTAATAGTTTTTCCAAATTAATGTCATTTAATTTAAAACTTTTTAAACTGATTACTGCTAATCTGGAAACAGTGATCAACCCATTGTCAACTAAGAAATTAAATGCCCTTTTTTATTAATTGGTAGGAGATTTTTTCAGCTTTTTCTTGTTGTTGTTTTTGAAGTTTTTTAATCTATACCTTAAAAATAGAATATGGGTATTTGGAAAACATTTAATATGTAATTATAAAAATATTAGTATTTAAGATAGTATTAAAGAAAAGATGCCTGTATAAAACCAGGATCTTCTGTTTCATAGAATGGCCTTTAATTAACTCAGGGATATTATCTGTAAATGTGTTATGCAAAAATTTCATTATGCAGGTGCAAAATTACTTATTATTAAAAAAAATACCAATGTAGGTCAGCATCAGAGAAATGGTCACACCCTGCTTTTTAACAGCAAAGAGCAGCACATTGGAACAAGGTTTGGAAAATTCCAGCCCCTCACAATGAAACAAAATTAGTGTTATTCCTGCAAAACCCTTAGGTCATACAAGACTAATAGGAAAATAAATAATTATTATTTCATTTTGTGACATTGGTTGTAACATACATGATATACACGATTTGACATTAGAATCAATGTTCTTTTTAAGTGGTTTATATATGGAATAAATCATTGAGCAACACAAGTAGCTGTACAGAAATCTGCACCCTTCACAATGGTATTTGCTGACCAGCATTTTAAAAAATATCCCCATGCAAACTAAAAAACCAATTTTTGCACCTGATTTTACTAAAAGCCTGTCGTTAAAGAAAAGAAACAAAAACACATTGGCAAGCTATTTTTGGCAACAAAATCCTCAGAGAAATCCAAGCTGAATTCAGATGCTTTGTCCGTCTTTTTTTGTAATTCACTTTTTGTGAAAACCTTTTTGCCTGTCTGGGGGCCTGCTGCTCTGGACCATCCATTCACAAATGCCTGAAATCTGCCTAGCCTGTAACATGGTCTGTAGTAAGCTACACAGTAAAAGCTGATGCTGTTTGTATTAAAAAATGGCCATTTGAGATGGCCATGACCTCCACTCTGGATTCAGTGCAGTCGTGACTGTCTGAGGTGTTGGATCACACTTTGGTGCAGATATATCTATATATGTCTGTATAAACATATATATCTAAAAGGCTGATATATAGTTAAACATATATCATTAACGTTGGTTTTTTTATTGTAAATTTTTAGTTATTTCTCTTCTGTCATTACAGCTCTCTTATTCCTACTTATTCCCTTTTAATAGTACTTCTTTAGTACTACTAAAAAAAAATAAATTCAATTTATTTTTCACTCACCCTACTACCCTAGTTGGTCAGAAATATTCTTTGTATTTTCTTGCTTATTGCTACTCCTCTCTTCCATTTTCTTATTCTTTCTTAAAATAGTGGTATTTTACTTAAAACTGTGATTCACAAACCTGAAAAATATCTCAGTCAAGAAATAAAATCATTGGTGTTCAGCTTAACTCAGAGACTGTGGTGTAAAAATGTAATTTTGTAGAAGGTATTTTAATTGGGATTTATCACACCAAGGATATGATAGCAAATATTCATAGGCAGGATCAAGATTAACTTTTATTTTGGTTAATTAATTATAATAGTTATTCTAATAAACTTAGGAGAAAGATCAACTTTATGGAGCCCTACAAGAACTGAAGGTTTTATCTTACAGCTTCATGAATGCTGTGGCTTTAATTACACTACTTGTAGCCTTGAAAGACCCTGGGTATATTTTATCTAGCATGCAGTTTATTGTTTTCCCAATTTAAACTATATAAAGCACAACTGCTAAAGAATTTGACACAGGTCTCTTAAAATTTCCTCATTAGTTATTTCTGCACAAGGAGTTTGATGCCAGCTGGAGGGAAAGGTCTTAAAAATAAATGGTGCCTTAATATTTTTAAGTTGCTTTCCTGAGAAATAGGTAATTTGCGTTAGAATATCTGCAATGACCCCAACAGCAAGATGTTTCTGTGCTCAGACTGGATTGTTCAGTCCTGAACTGGAGATTTTTTGGAGAAGTTTCTTCAAGTCACTAATTCTGAAACAATACTCAGGGTCTGAAAGTCTGAAATAATATTCCTTATTGGTCACTGAAACCTACCTGGCTTCGAGCTAAGATATTTTTTTTTCTTTTTTCTTTTTTTTTTTGTTTTTGAAGTGCAGACACTCAAAACCTATTCCTTAGCTGTTTTTATGACACAAAATTTTAACTTGTGAAAAAGCAACAGCTCACAAATCTAAAAAGATTTGACTTGCAACATGAAACAAGCGTTAAGTACAGAGAAACCATTAATTTTTAAATTATTACATTTAGTAAATAAGTACTAGCTGTGTCATCTGCAATACAACAATTGGTAGCTTATCTTCTGTTACTAGTTATTTAGGCTAATAGGGGGTCTAGAAAAAGCATTTTAATAGATGTCAAGCACAAGGATAGTTAGTAACCTTGGCATTCAAATGGCAAGAGAGCAAGCTTGTGGCTCTTTGAGAAATTAGAGCATTTGAGTGCAACTTGTATCAGCAGAAAGACACAAATATTTTTATGTCATACATAAACTTGTATATAGCTGCTGATATGGAAATCTATGGTAATAAATTTGTTACTTTTGGTCCTGTATATTACACGCTATACTATATAACTGACTAATTTTTCTCCTGTCATCCCAGTTTCTCCTTCTTTACTTCTTCATTTTTGAATTTGTTCTTGGTTATTTTTGTGGTAAATACTGTGTTTTCTCACATGTGTGCTGTGTGCCTGCAAGCACTGTTTGTCTCCCTGTTTCATTCTTTTGGCTTGGAAAACAGAAAAATCTGACAAGGAGTCCCTGGGCTTTTTGGAATGCGTTAAGGTATCTGCTTTTTTGCTGGGAACAGCCCCTTTGACTGTCTTTATGTAAAGGATACTGCCAACATCTTTGCAATTTTAAAAGGTTATGAGCAAGAGGTCATGTCCTTCTAATCTACCAGAGAGGCTGGGAGGGGTAGCTGCACATTAGAAATTCAGGACCTAGGCATCACCTTTTTTTGAGCTGACTTTCACAGACTTGACTATGAATATAAGTTTGCTATGACGCAGAATAAACAGACTTCTTTTCAATAGAGATTATTTCTCAGTTGATATATTGATAATAATTACTATTATTATTATTACAAATAATAAACACAATAAATAACATTGTATTTATTACTTGTAATAAACACAATATTACAAAAACAACAAAAAAAATCAGGATAAACAGATGATACAAAAAATAATACTAACTTTTTCTGTCCTTGAAAAGTGGAAGGAATCTAGTAAGCTAAATATGGTTGTGTGTTAAAATTTACAATTCCAAAAAGAAAGAAATAGGGCTTTAGGAGTATATACACACATATTAAAACAAAATATCACCTTGTTGGGCTTGACAAGTCTGAGTACTCAGCTTTTTCTTATCCATCAGCCGTGGGTTGTAAAATAAAATTGACCTTTAGTCTCCTTGTAATTAGGATAGCACCCACATTTAAAAATGTAATCATGTATTAAAAATAGTCAATTTTATTTCATTTCACTGTGATAAGTATTATCTGTCAGAATCTCTGACACTTTAGTTAATTTAGAAGGAATACCTCTTCTCAAACATAGAGGATACATTACCCGACTAGTCTTTCAGAGGCAGCAATCTATGATCCCACTAAACAGGTACAAATGTAATTTTTTTTCCAGCAGCTTGCAGGCTCAGTCACTTGTCTCTTTTCTTTCAGAACGATTCCTGGGGAAAGCAGTACTCATATGCACTCTTCAAAGCCATGAGCCACATGCTCTGCATTGGGTACGGGGCCCGCGCCCCCGTCAGCATGTCCGACCTCTGGATAACAATGCTGAGTATGATCGTGGGGGCTACTTGCTATGCCATGTTTGTTGGCCATGCCACTGCCCTCATCCAGTCCCTGGATTCATCACGACGACAATACCAAGAAAAGGTAACTCACTTTCTCACAACTCCTCAGGTTGTGGAATGGATTAATGGGATGTTTTAACTCTTTACATGGAATGGTCTAGTAGCGTGTGAAGCCTTTGGCAGATGTCATTGAACACAAAGGAGTTCAGAACACTCCATGAGTTCAGTAAATTTTTGCAGGAACCTACTTTGCCTAGAGAGCAGCTGGTTCTTGATGTTCAACTTCCTTTGTACTCTTCTGTGAAAACTCTGTCCCTTGCTTCAGACTTGCTTTGTATCCCTTTGCTACGTTCTGTAGGTAGTTGAACTAGGTATCTTCAACCATGGCCTTGACCTTGGTAGCTTGTTCATGTCTTTACAATTTCCTGTCATTCCTTTGGAGTGCAGTTCAGGGATCACCCCTAAACATGCCAAAAGAATGGCATGATATGAGGACCAGACCAATTCAATTAGTTTTACTTGCAACTTCTTCAGAGGAATGTTTAGAAAAGGTCTTCATTTGCTTAGTAACAGTATTGTTTACGTGTGACTCCATGACCTGTAAGGTCCTCTCCAAGGTCAAAAAGGATTTTGGCCAGACGTGGAAAAGCAGAGAAAGGTTAGTGGAAGAATGTTCACTATGAAGCAAGAATTAAAAGTTGTTTTATTCCGTGTAAGATTGGAATTAAAAAGATATGAAGGGGTACACGGTTGGCTCTTCATGAAGTACTAATTAAAACTGTCAGTTGTGTAATAAAAATCAGAGACAGGTGTGGATCAAGGCATGCAGCTGGAAGATATGGCCAGCAATCATGGCATAAGGAAGAAAGGATCAGAATGAACCTCAGGAAGGGACAAAAAGAACATGCAGAATTAGAGGTGCTTAAATGATGACAAAATTCATTACTATAGTAAATGGGGAACTGGAGGAGCCATAGCAGGGGAGAGGTAGTGAGCAGCTGGGCAAAGTAGTGAAATCAAAGTTTACATCAGCAAATAGGAAACACAGCCTGAGCAATGGTATTTGGCATGTGTCCGTAACAAGGTCCAGAAAGGCAAACTGGGCAGAAATCACAGTGTGATGTAACACAAACCTGAGGGAGAAAACTGGCAGAGACTAAATAGCCAAGGGGATGACCCTGGCATCTGCTGAGGATGAAGGGGAATGACCTGAATTTGCTGGGAAAGAAAGATGGGGGGAAAAAAAGAGTTGGATGGCTTGGGGGATTTTCTTTACAAGGAAGCAAAGAGGGAGGAAATGAGAATGTGTGGGTGAAGAAGGGTTTATATACAGTTTTGTTAAGCTCAAATTGCATCCAGATCATGGGTTCAGTATGTGAGAGACAGAAGAGGTAAGATGAGCTGTAAGTTCAGTGACAGAAAAATTTGCTTGTGGCTGACAAAACAGTTCAAAAAAAAGTTTGGAAGCAAAACAGTTCAAAATAAGTTTGGAAGTAAGAAATTTCACACGCTGTAGTGTGTCATAAAATATAAGTTAGAATAAGAGGTTTAGAAAGAGAGTAGAGATGATGATTAAAACCAAATGAGTTCTGTCAGTGACGAAACCCCCTTATTCATCTCAGTATAATGTCAAAGGGCTAATCCTGGTGGGTTACCTGACTCAACTGGCTCATTAGGTCTGTTCTGTGAACAAGAAGGAAAGTAATTTTTTCTAAATGGGACATTTCTAGGAAGCTGGGACAGAAATCTCATAACCATGGACATGAAGTATGACTGCAGCATCATTACAGGCTAGGGTCAACATACATACACATATATACATAGATTTAAGAAAGCAGAAGAATGTCACTACTCACCTGAAATCTCATGTTAATCATTATCCTCAGATCTTGCTGGCTGAAGCAGTATATCACAATATTTTGAGCATCAGAAATATAGTACATGGTAAAGGTATCTATGTATTTTAAACTGTGCTGAGTAAAGCCAGTGTCAATTGCACTTGTTTTGTAAATTGAAACCCAGCAACAATCAATCAGTATTGTATTTCTCATCTTTTTGCAAAACAGCAAACAAAACTTTCTGTTTATTCGTTTGCTCTCTGATTTTATGCACACACATTGTTAAACATTAGCATGGAAATATCCAACATTTTTCAGCTCTTGCCATTCTCAATACATTCATTTTTTCTTTTGTTTTTTTCTTCTGACTTGTTTCCTGACTTCTGAGGTAAAGAATAGCATGGCACTGACAATTAGAAATTTCAGAAATAAGCCAGAAATTGCAAATTATATCCTTTAGAAATTTTTTTTCTTATTTTTTGGAATCTATTCTTACGCTGTTTATTAAGGGCTAAAAGGATGTCTTGAACAAATAATATTTTTCTACTGATTTCTGAGAGCCTGGACCCTGATACAGTGATAACAGCTGTACAGACTTGTCTGTACATTCTTAACCATTTCTTTATCATAGTTTCATCTTATTTTAAAATAAATCTTTGATTATAGCATAAGAATTATAAGTCATTACTACAAGTTCTTAAAGGGTATTCTATATTTGTCTTTATTCTGCAAACTACATTAATGGCATTCAAGATTATTTTGTTGTACCCATCTTGTCATTGTATTGTCTAAAATACTGGCAGACAAAAATTTTTTATATTTCATGTATCTAACACTTTAGAAAAAGGCAGATGAAATTCCAGCTACAGATTTCAGAGTTTTAATATATTCCATAATCTGTTTCTGCATAGTGTATTGTTTTGGTTTTTTTCTTCTGAAATTAAAAAAAAAGAGGGGGACTTCTTTCATTTTTTTGGACTTAAGGGCCAGGATCAACTTCTTTTTTTAGACAAGTATATCTCGGGTTGTATATTTATTGGCTCCATTTGTTTCCTTGTAAGAATTACGTAAAATAATGAAATTAATATGAATTTCTAGGCAACACAGAATGATAGTGGAGATAAGAAAGAGGTTCTTATTTGATTCTTCTCTGAATAACATCCTGAATGTATCTGTGGAATGCAACCAATTAAAGGAAATTTCTGGTCCTTCTCACTCTGAAAGCAGCCAGAAATGAAATATTTGGTGAAATCTCTCTCATTCAGGTGCTTCCAAAGCTCAAGGTATGCAAAACTAGAACAGACATAGTTCAAAATGGAAGAACTACACACAGAAAGAGAAGAACGATATTTCATTAAGCCAAATGTCAAACTCTATCAAAGCATTTGATCTGTGCCAAGCACTACATGCTGAGAGAAATCACAACATGTTAATGAAGCAAATATTGTTCCGCAGGTTTACTCTTATGGGCCAAAATGTATCAGAAAATTAAGAGTGATTATAAGCCATCAGATGTAGGAAATGGACAGTAAACTTGTGCTCTGAGAAATGGTAAAAAAAGAATGCATTGATACATTCTGTTCACTTTGCTGAAGTTCAGTCTTTTTTCTGCTGAAGTAGTGGAACTGTTCTCACAGGAAAAAATGGTCTCTCAGATTTAATACATACATCAGATCCTGGTATCAATTAGTGAAGGGCTTATACCTAAAAAAGGAGAGAGATGTCCAGTTCAGGTCTACTTAATCCATATTCTCTTTACAGTAATAAAGTTTGATGGACCACTCTACCTTAGAAAAGCACTGAATAAATCACCAATCAATATCATCTTAGCACTCTCTCCTTCCTGACTTTGGTGTAAGTCAAAGAGGAATGCAGTAATAACTAAAAGCAATATTCTAAGTGACAACACCTCTGACATTTTATAATGTCTAGAAAGTCAGCACATCGCAAAGATAAATGCTGACTTTCTAGACATTATAAAATGTCAGAGGTGTTGAATAAATGTCTTTGAAAAGGCAAAAATTGCCTTTTCAAAGACATTTATTTGAAAGAACCAGAAATGCATATGCTAAACTTGTTAACAATCTAGTGTGAAATAAAGAAGGCAAAATGAGCTGTCATTTGACAAGGAGGTGAAGATCATTACTTAAATATTTCCTCCTTTAGATGTTGGCGGTTCCTAGTAGGAAGATGTTTGCCTGATGCTGTGAGTGCCAAAGAATTTTCATGATTTAAGATAGGTTAAAATTTCCTCTGTTACATTCTGTCATAGGCAAAAAGTATCAAGCAGCAACAAGCTATTAAAAGCAAGATTTGTAGTGGCATACAGATTGTCTCATAGCATAAAGATTGTTAAATTGGTTTGATAAAATACCAGGTATGAGCTCAGGAGATTATTATTTAATTTTATTTTAATTTTCCTTATGCTATCATTTTCCATTTTCTTTATGCTATCATTTTATATATATTGTTTATTGTCTAATAGAACTCAAACCACATAAGGCGTTGAAAAAAGAAAAAAGAATAAGACCATTTTTGCCAATTGCAAGCAATATGAGAGACATAAAAATGTTTAATTAAATTATATACATATAGGAAGTGGGAAAAAATTACAATTGCCTTCAATGTCCCAAAGAACATTTTCTAACTCCATATATTGCTTTCATTTTATCTCTTAATTTATGGTCTTTGAGCATGTCTTCAGTTAAATCAGTCCAGTTCAAAAGAAGAAAATAACTTAAATGTACTTTTTTACAGAGAAAAAGTAATAACTATATAAAGTTAATTTAAAAGCAACCAGTAAGTTGTAAGTAGTAAGCAACTACTACATAACTTTATGATATTGTGCATTTTTATATAGCTAGCATTGGGATTTGGAGCTCAGATTGCCAATTTTTCATTTCTTAAGCATCAAAAGAAACATTTTGAAAGGAATAACCGAATTAGGGCAGCAGGGCAGCTTTAGATTTTGCAGCACGAGGCCTTGCCCCAGCTTTTCTGGTCTGTCTGACACACACACACACACACACACACAGAGTATATCTAAATTGCCCTCTCAGTCCGTGGGGAAATACCTGGCATGCATTGCCAGAGGTAGCAGCACCTTGGGGTGCTTTGGGGGAGCTGTGGGTGGGACATGTTCCCACTTCCCTGCCTCTCCAGGTGTGTGTACTCCCTTGCTTGGGCAGTGACGCAGCTGAGGTCCTCCCTTCCAAAACTGGGGGCCGCCTCTCTGGTCTTCCTTCTCTGAGCAGTTGATTTAGGGTGCAGTGGAGGGGCTCTGCCACAGAGTAAATCAAAGCTTGTAGCCACTCATCCAGCAAGTGACACCTCTGTATCTTCCTAAAGAGGAATGGGAGACATCACTTCCATGTTTTCTTGAGTTTCAAGCAGTTGGTGGTTAAACTGAAAGTGGAGCAAGGCGAATACCGAGTTCTTGGCGTGTTCACTAGAACTACTTCAGTTCTAGGAAATATTTCTGGAAAGTTTTAGATATTTGTAACTATGTCATCTGTAAGTATCAGGGATTTGTGTATATCCACATGAGTCTGGGAAATGGCTGTTCTGGTCATGATGGAAAAGTCTGGTCATTCTGGTCTTCATAGAAAAGGAAGAGCTGTGGCCAACTCAAGACCACATCACTCTTTAGCTAGGCTTACACCAGCTTGTGGTGTATATATTTTACTGAACTAAGTACAGACATCCATGCTGGACTTGAGTCAGATGAAATAGAGTGAAACTGATAAAGTTTCCAATGCCTACATATTATATGCTATTCATGAAATGTTTGAAAATTTAGATTTATGGATGTTTTTTTGCTTAAATTGAACAGATGTTCAAACGGCAATTTGCAGAACCTGAATTTTAGACACACAGCTGAATTTGCAAGAGTGAAGTCATGGAATGTTATTACTGGATCGGGTGTGATGTGAGCAGCAAAGTACTGATTAAGTACTGATTTCTAAGTTCAGTAGCTTTTCATGGTTTACACATGGTTTTTAAAAATGGAAATAATGCTTTTCTGGGGCTGATAGTAGTTTTTAGAAAGTCTGACAATACTGTAACACAAAAATGTTCTGTGATTCTTTACTTAAAAATAGCCTGTTTTCATTTATAAAGCATAATTTTAGCAATAAGTCATGCCGTATGGCTGCTGAAGAAGGTGAGCGACTTGGAAGATAAATCTTGAATTTTCTATGCAGCACAGCATACTTGACACACCAAAGGAATTATTTATTTTGGAAGATGAGGGGTGGTTTCCTTTATCCTTGAATTAGACCTACTTGAAAAAAACACATAAACAAACAAACAAAAAACACCCCACAATTAAACCAAAACAAAACCAAAAAACCCAAACCAAAACAGGAAAATAAGGCAAACCCTTTTCTCAGCAGGGTTTCTCTACTTTTGTAGGTTTTTGGAAAATTCCCATCAGTTTACACAGACATATATCCTATTCAGCTTTGCTACAGTGCAGTATTTTAAATGGTAAAGAATTTTGAAGTGTTTTATCAAGTGATCAAGTACAAGAGTTGCTAACGGCTTTGTACAATGTTAGGACCTCAGTAGTAAGTATTCATTTTATCAGAAGCCATATGGTCATCATAGTATTGTGAACAACAAAATTCATTATTCCCTAAATATTTAGGCATGACTGAGAGTCATTGCACACCATAGTATTTGTGGATTGTTTCTGGTAGTTACAATTCCTGGATTTGTGATTTTATTTGGAAGTCCAGTCTTATAGTTAGAGAAGGGTCTCTAAGTGTTGGCTTTAGGATTATTTCTGAATCATCTTATGCTGTTTTGGCATACATCATCTGACTGCTAATTGTACAGATGTAGTATTCCTGGCTTCTGTGAGCCTTATTGGTCCTTGTAGAAAGCAATGGGATTTATTAGAACAAAGCAAGCTATTAAAAGATGCTTGGTATCACTCAATATTCTGAAAGGGAAAACATTCTGGAAGGGAAAAAACCAGCTAAATCTCAGAAAAATCTTTTCAGGTACTCTAGTTCACAGGATGCATCCTGTTATTTGATAGAACATGCACATAATAGAACTTGTAGGTACATTAATCCTTTTATTTATATGCGTCTTTTAACTTGATGTGTAATTAAGGCCATCATGAAATCAACTGACATATAAATGAATATGTAAATTCTCAGCCATGAGAACTAGTGTGGGCTGTGCAGACAGAAGCACAGCCCACTGAGCATGAGAATATTTGTTGTGTCATGATAAGGCCTTCACTGCCATCGCTTTCTTTCTCTTTCTCATCTTTATCAGTGTTTTGTTTATAGTGATTACTTGGATTTTTGCTGCACATACTTGTGATATTGACATTGATCTTCACAATTTTTGAAACAGGAAAAAATGATAGATAGCATTGTAAAAATTAAGGGAACAAAATATTTTCCCTCTCCGAACCAAAAATCAGAAATTACTCACTTTTAATGATACAACATTAAAATATCAACAATTTTTTTCTCTGCAAGTTGAACTGAATATGATGTTTAGTTTGAGAGCAAGACTTTGAAGAGAAATATAAATTAGTCAGAACATGCTCTCCTCTTTTGTCCTGATACTGCATTATTGTTTCATCTTCTCATTACCCCATTCTTGCTGGGGGAAGCGGGTGCTGATTTTTGCCTTTCCTCTGAAAAGGCTCTTGGTCCCTCCTGGCAGCAGGTACTGTGCAAGCCTAGTGCTCTCCACCCGGCTGCATCATACCTGTGCCAAACTGTAATAGACTCCCGCTGCTTCTAAAATGGCAGATGGGACTGTCTTTGATTTATTGCTGTGTTGTGGGTAATTTACCTATAAAGTGTTCTGCTGTCTTGCATTATGGATTAGGTTTCTAGCAGTTTTCCATATGAAACTGCAGAGCAAGCTCATTACAACTGCAACCATGTTCATGATGACTATATAAAATTAGCTGTGAAGGCATGAAGTTATTCTAGAGTCAGATTTTACACACAATCTGCTTTCTTTCCACAGTAATTACCATAGGTTCCCACACTAAATAGATTTTTTTTAAAAAAGAGAGAAACAAAAAACAAGGAACTAAGTTTTGGGCTTCAAACTTTCTGTTCAAACACAGCACAAGTTACAAATTTAACAAGCGAAAACTGTGATTCACAGATAGCTATAGCAGGTCGCAATTATCCAAGTTGCACTAGAATAACTGTGCTTATGTCCTGTAAATGAATAGAAGGAAATAACCATCAATATTAGATGATATTGATATTAGTAGTGAGAAAATAATCCTTTCTGGGAAAGATTATGGGGTTTTTTTCTATACTTTTTTAGGGGAAAATGGGAAGAAAGAAGGATTTATTATTTTTATATTGACTTGTACGTCGTAGTTCTTTCCCAATCTCACTCTGTTTCTCAATATTTGAGAAATTAGCACATGTATACTTTGAGAACATAGTAATTTGTATAAATAAGACATGCAATATTTATAAATGCTTTGGAGTGCAGTGGATAGCAGAATAATCAAAGCATTTTCCCTTCAAATGAGTGTTTTAAAAGCCCTTTTGTATTATTTTGTGTGATAAATTAACAGTTTAATTCAAGTACTTATTAACCTTGAAAAAATATTGTAACACTAATTCAAGTAAATGTATTAGAAAGGACAAGCAGTAATAAATGTAGCAGTAGAATGCTTTTAACTCCATTTGTTTTCATAAAATACACTAGACCTGCCTTTTACATCTTATGCTACCAAAGGGAAAAAAAAACCTTCAGAAAACATTTTTCTAAATGCTAGTTACTTAAGCATAATAAAAGGGCTTTTAAAATAAAAATTCACAGTGCTATGTTTTCACAGGTTGGTGTTAGGAAACTGTAATTTTCAGAAAGATATCTATACAATCTCCTTCTAGACAAAATATTTGTTAGTCAGAATTTGATGTATATGTAAAAGTAATTTTATAAAGTTTTGAGGAAAACACTGAGAATTTTTTAAAATGAGAAGTGAAGTCTTCGGGTGTTTCTTGTTGTGCATATGAAGGAGCTGGTAACTAGAATCTATGGAGTTAATTTCCCTGTGTAAGATACCTCCCAATCCTTTTTAATTTTTCAACATTTTTTAAGGCATAGGCCTTTGCTTCCCCTGATTGAGTAGGGAGTGTAAGTAAGAGAGGTGGGTGATCACCTGGCTGACGAGTCCATCTGTCTGTGTTGCTGCTTTATTCCTGCACACTGTGTGATGTTGTTCAGCCCATGTTTGGGCAGCATCAGGCAGCATCAGAGGATGGATGTGGCCCCACCTCAGCCAGGAGTACCACTGACACCAGAGGCAACCCAAAAGGAAAGGCAACCCTTAAAGGAAAACTGAGGCAGAGAGCCTCAAAAGATGACTGGTCAGTGTAACAGAGATAGTGGAAAGGCATCTCTGGCTTTTTCCTATGGTATGCTTACAAGGAAAACCAGTTTGAAATGGCAGGAGCCAAAGAATATGTGAGGAAGTGAGGATGAAAGAAACAACAGGGACTGCACCGGGGGGGTAGATGATGTTGACTTGTTTGAGGGAAGAACGGTGGTTGACAGGGGAGCTTGTGTTGAGGGATTTGTTGATGGCTAAGCAAGAACCTCTCATTGGGCAGTACAGGATGTCATCTAAAAGAATTTAGGGAGTCATTTGACACACATTCTGAATTTTTGGCAAAGAGATAGAGATGAACCTTCTATTTCCGCCTGCATATCCCCTCACTTTGAACAGCAGCTTCTGTATGTGGACAGTGCAAATAAAAGAAGAGAACTGAAGTGAGGATGATCAATGGAATGATTACCTGCATTACTATATCACATTACCCAGTTCAGCCAGGCAGGAAGTTTTCAGTTGCATGAGCAGAGACAAGATAGCATCTGATAATCCCTGCTCCGTCAGGTGCAGCTGTAAGGCATGAGCAGTATTTACTCTTTAAGCAGTGTTGCTAGGAAAAAAATCTGAAATCTGGTGTAAAAATGGAAAATAGAGATTTAAAACTCTGATTAACTACATTGGTCCATTGATTTCAAAACAAAGCTATAACAGTCAGAGAGTAACTCTGCATGAAAAATGATAGCACAATAAAATCAACAGTATATGTAACTCAGTAAATGAAAATACACTTTTTTTTTATTGCCGAAAGATTGTGGTTTAGATTTGTTTGCAGAATATTTAAAAAAGAGGCACTTGCTCTGCAAAAGTTTATGATTTAAGATAGTAGAGAGCAGTATAACCTTGCAAAATAGTACCAAAATGAGATATTATTTGGAACAGATATAAACCTTAGCTCTTCCTTGATTTTACTTCAGCTTTATTTTCTTTCATAGTTTCTCAGTCTACCAGCACTGCCCCCAGTCCCCATGTCTCTTTCTAAGGCAGTCTCTGCATCTGGCAGAGACCATTTGTCCTCTTCTTCCTCAAAACTCTGCACGAAACCAGTCTATTTTGTGTGGTTTGGGGAAGACAGGACACTCATCTAAACCTTGCACCATGCTTTCCATGGCAGGAAAAGAAAGCTTTCATTTTCCAAATGATTCAGTATCACTTAACCTCAAGAAAATTAGAGCTTCCTGGGGAGGGCCCAGTGATGTAACTACATAGAATAATGTGAAAAAGGAGAAGAAAAGGGTAAAAATTAATAATGAAAGCACTGTGCTGTGGCATATCCATTAATTTAGGTGTAAGCTCCATTGCATGTGGCTTTTAAATTTGCAGTACGGTTCTGAGCAGAGAAGGGATCAATCAGGTAGGCTGAGAAAATGAGCTGTCTCTGTCTGCAGGAGCTGAAGGCAGCTCCTCAGAGTGTTAGCCTGCATTTCTGCAGCACACCAGGGCTAAAGGCAGAAAATTTCTCAAAACAACGTTTTACACTATAACATACATTGTATGCTATTTCTAACATACTCTTCCTGGGTGGCCGAGAGAGCTTCTGTTTTAGCCATCAATTTGTGCTTTAAAAAACAGAAGGAAGTGCCAGCTTATACCTGAAGTGGTTGCTGCCTTAAAATTGTTAGGTTACCACCTAATTGTTCGGTAGTTGTTTTCTGTAGTGAGGTTCTTATGTTACACTGAAATTTTAGTGGAAGCAATAATCTGTTTCAGGAATTAGCATTGCAGACTCTTGTGCTATATTTGATTATGATTACTCAAAATTTCATTGTCTGTACAGCTTCAAAATATTAATTTATTGGGAAGACATTCTGAATTCTTCCAGATTTTTTTCAGATTCAGTTTAAAAGCAAAATGCAAATGAAAAGGTTTTTCTTGCCTCAGCACCTCGTTATGGTTTTCGCATAACCCAGGTGTAGCTTCCTCTATTGAGGGTGCACTGCTATTCTCTTTGCAAGGTTTCCTGTGTGGTCTGCATCAAATACCTCTGGAATAATGAAAAGGTGATCTTTTATTTATCTATTTCATGCTTTAAAAATTGAACAAAAAAAAAAAAAAAGGCTCTTTTCAAAACCAATTTTTTTAACAAAACCAAGTGTTTTGCATTGCCTACCAGGAAGAGTCCAGGGCTATGCAGGTGCCTCCTCATCTTCAGCAGGGGTCCTGCACTGCAGCCTTTCCATGAGACACCATTGTTGGTGCTGGTAATGGTGTTTGGGGGACTAGCTCAGAATAAAAGTGAATTACCCATTGGGCCTGAACAACAGTACACATGGCAGACTATCATACTCACAGCCAGTGGTATACTAGAGTGCAAATTGGTTCTCTTGCTCTGGAAATAAAGGATCCTTTATTTAACTCTAAAGCAAATTTTCCTAAAATTTCAGGTGCTGAGTTGAGTGGTTCTAAAATACTTAGGATGGGAAGAAATAAATCTGCACTTCATAAACCGTATTTCTTTAAGTGGAAGAAACTGTGAGGAATCATTAGGTCTTTAGAATTGTTTGTAGAATTGTTTAAGAACTCTTTATTAGCCTTTTACTCTTTTCATGTTTTTTCCATAGCACCTTATAGGTGTTTTGCGCATTTCCTCAAAGCACTCTCTATTTCTCCTTCTTGTTCTGAAAAAAGATGGGAAAGAAAATAAAGGTATTATTTCACAGAAGCTCTGTTCTTTTTCTTTAACAGCTACAGCTCTGTGGCTTCACTTTTGAATGAACCCAGCTATACTGAATAAAAGCCTTCCCTAATATTTCTGCAGAAATGATCAACACAGAAGTACAGTATCAACATTAATTTGAGAGTTAAATCTCCCTGGAGATTTGGGAAGCAATCCACTATTACTAAGAACTTTTTGCATTGTTTTGGAGAATAAAAAGTAAGACCTACTCTTTATGTAAGATTTGATGCATTCGGATGATCAAGTGGTCAATGCATTGAATTATGTCTTCATAACCAGAACTATTACAGGAATCATTAGTCTACTTCTTTGGAGAAAGCTATAAATTGCCTTAAAATTTGTTCTTTGCAGAGTGTTTCATTGGCTTTTCCATTCCTGATAGAGCCTGTAGTTCTCATATATACCTCATTTTTATTCTAATTAAAAAATTATCTTTAAGTCATTACAGATTGAAGGGTTTTTTTTCCCTGTACCTAGTGAATAAGTTCCATAATTTTGGAATGTAAGAGAATACATCCTGTTGCTCAGTCATTCCTCTGGAACCATGAGGTCTGTAATGATGCTTTTCAGGAGAGTACAAAAGGTTGCTTGGAATATTACTTTCCTGCCATGGCTGTCAATTATCAAAGAAGCCTTCAGATGCCATAAATTTATTTCTCTAAGGATGCCTCTGAAGTGTGTATACTTCAAGACTATAAAAATCTAAGGAAAGAAAAAGAAGATTAAGGGTAGTTTAGAAGAAGAAATGAAACAAAACAGCTGTGAACATGAAGATGAAGAGCAGTTTGTCAAGATGGCTGCAAGTATTGGTGAAGAATGCATTAATATTGTGTGATACTGTGTGTTAAACTCAGTCTTCTAGGTGACGCTGGAGACCTGAACAGTTCAAGAAAGAGTCTTAGATTATCTAAAAAATAAGTTGTAGTCTTCAAGTCTCATTTTTAAGTGGAAGGGCTCTTTGTGTCATGCTAGAGTATCTAGCTGTATTCTCAAATAAAATATGCAAGGTTTCACACTGCAGATATTAAACAATTGTTTGTAAAATAATGATAGTATTAATGAGGTTACCTGTTCAGAGCTGAGGTTGTCTTGTCTCCTTAAAGCTCCTATGGGTCTTAAAAAAATCTTAGTACTGCATTTGTCTGACATGTGAAATGCCTGCAGGGAGGTGGATGGATTGCAGCCAATGGCCCTGTGTAGGCTTTTCTTCCCCATGAATAGCATGTGCATGGGATGATTCTTCATGCTTCCCAGCACCCTGATTTTATATAAGTGATTATGCATTCTTGGAAAAGCAAGGTCAAATGTGATTGTCTATATCAATTTTTTTGTCCCAACAAGGGACAAGAGAAGTTTCTGTCTTTATCTGATATGCATGTAATAGACAAGTAGAAAAGACACTGGGAGATGCCCTGCCCAGCCTAGAAGAACCATTTCCCCATCATTAAGACATTGCTGTGAAATGAGGGAATGCCAGTTTTGAGTCTCTGATCAGAGGTCAAGAAAAGCAATACATCCTTTAACAGAGCAACTTTACTTACTGAAGAATCTCTTTGTTTCTCCCTTTAGCTTTGAACGGACCTTCCCATGTAAGATAAACTTACTGGCCTGCAAATATCTTGACATGGAAGTGAAAAATGGGAAAATAGGTGCATTAAAAAAGAAAGTTCTTTTTGATGAATTGGCATTTTTCACTAATTAATACAAAAGGAATTGGGAAACCATAATTAAGTTTTATCAGAGATCAGCAGCTGTATTGTGCCAGTGTTCCTGTCTTGTGTGTGCTGGTGCTGCTGGTAGCATAACTGTTGGCACAACACCAAGCAGATGTAACAATTACATTGTTAATAAAACTTACTTTCTTCTTCTTTTCATTGCAACTATTAAACAATAGATACAAAGTTACATAATTTCAACCTAATTATACATTTTTCTATATTTCTTTTCTAAATTGCTACTTCAATTTGCTTCTTGAAATAACTGGATTTCCTGTGGGTGAAGTGGTCACAACTAAGCATGCAAATTTAGCTAAAGGCATTGTGGGACACACAGAATTTAGCATTATGCAATGTTTCTGTGCAGCAGGATGGTGGTTTGAGGTGAAGCCCATGCCAGAGGAAACCAGGGCTTCTGATAAGCAGAATTAACACACATCTTAAAAAACATTACATCGAAAAGGAAATAGGTGATTGACAACTGTGCATTCAGTGCCCAGGTCCAGATGTCCCCATCGTGGATCCTAGAGCTGCACAAAATGCTGCTCATGCTCAGAACTGAACTGAAGAAGTGACCCAGTAGGGATGAGCTGATCCCTTTTGCTTCCCTAGACTGCTTGCCCTAGTCTGCTTGTCAGGGGAGTAACTCCTTTTGTCTCCTGCTCCTCCCCTCTAGGCACTTATTTGCATGTATATTCTTTCTTACTGGCCAAGTAAATTCAAAAAAGGGGAAGAAAAAAAAAAAAAGAAAAAGAAACTCAAGTTGTTTAAAAGATAAGGAAAATTATTGTACAAGATGACAGGATAGGTATTAAATTTCATGTTGAAACTGGCAGCTCTAAGGAGGCCATTACAGCATATCTGATATTTTTAAATAAGTTGTCATCTTTACAGTATCTTTCTCGTTAAGAAAGAAAATCATTTTGCCTTAGACTTGATACAATTTCACCAAGAGTAGCACAGAGGAGAGATGTTTTTCTTCGCATGCCTTGGGGCTCTGATTGTTGTTTCATTAAATCAGAGTCCTGTCATTGCCTCTGTGAAGAAAGGAACTGATCCTGGTTTTCATGCTGCTTCACTCCCCTTTTTAAAGCAGTAAAAAGCAAATTTGTGAAAGATAAAGAACGGTCTGAGAAAACAAATCCTGTTCAGAAATGTCCCTATAACTTAATTAATTTCTCAATTACACTAATTGAAAGGAACAATAGTAAGAGATTGTGTATTTTGTGGCAACTGAAAGGAAATGTTTAATTACTGCTTGTAAGTAAAATGACAGTTTTAAGCATTCTTGTAAGCAACAATACTCTTTGGGGGGTAATTAGTGAAAAATAGATGGTAAACAGATGATAGCTTTTAGGCTAAAGAAATCACTTCAGTTTCATCTCATGATAAAGAATTATAAAAAAGAACTTACCATTAACATGCCATTCAGTAGGAATACTTAAATTTTATTTTGATCTGTGTTTGATTATAAACTGTCTTTTTCTTTATGTGCTAATATCTGTATGTTAAGTAAAGCAGCAGTAAAGAAAGCAGATTGTAGAAATATCCCTTGAGCCCTGATAAATTCAGCTTTCAGTGACTGTGGGATGGACAGGTGAACTTATTACTTTGCTACTACCAAAATATGATAACCAAATATTTGACAGCCATGTGTCCTGCTTGATGTCTATTCTGAACACAGACAGATCTCTAGTCATTTAAGAGCCATCTGGCCTTACTCATTTTTGAGTTATCATCACAGGTAATCGTCCTGTGAGTTAAAGTTAGTGCTAACTTCAGGTCTGACCAGGTATTTGGTTAGAGAGTGTCCTTTGGTGCCTTGGTGGTCAGGTTAAAAATTCAGCCAGCCCATGAATAGCCATTGCATGCCAGAGGACCACGCATAAACAGGAGGTGTTTCTGAAATGGAAATTCCTTGTTTTTCCAGTGTGGTTGGGGAAAAATGCAAGAGAGGGACAGCAATTGGAGTCTTGTCCCCATTTGAAGCACGGAGATGTTTCAACTTGCATTCCTAATAATACCAGTCAAAGAAAGGACAAAAAGGAGTATAAAG
This sequence comes from Zonotrichia leucophrys gambelii, assembly GCF_028769735.1. Taxonomy (NCBI): domain Eukaryota; kingdom Metazoa; phylum Chordata; class Aves; order Passeriformes; family Passerellidae; genus Zonotrichia; species Zonotrichia leucophrys. The sequence continues at coordinate 26,816,107 of NC_088200.1, read as the reverse complement.
AGGATGAACTATACAAACATCAGACTTAGAGAAACCCTTGCAAGAGGCACAGCTGTGTCGCCTGATTCCTGGTTGAATTTCCATTGGAGAGCAATGGCCAAGTGTCTGAAAACTGGCTGAAGCCCTCTCGCACATATGAAGTAGTATCCTAAAGAGATTATTTTTAATATTAGGACAGAATGAATAAGTGTACTCCTGTACAGGTGAAAAAACTGTTCTATGGAAGAGAATGAGCACATCAAATAGGAAATGCATACTAGCAGCTACTGAAGATCATGCTTTTAAATGACAGATAAAATTGAACAGACATTGAGCCTAAACACTTTAGGAGTACTTATCCAGAATTCCTTCTAGCTTGGGAAGGTATTGGCCTTTCTCTCCATTCTGTCCCCTGGTAATCAAAAATTATTCTGATTCTAACCCAAGGGCTAACAAGGGCTCCTTGTGTTTACATAAAGTGAGGTCCTTGCAGTAATAAGGAATCCTCGCTAGTGAGGCAGGATTTCCTTATGGTAGAAGAGGGATGATCTGTGATTATGCTCTCCACTTTATTCTGGCTGCTGGTAGCTGAGCTCCAGGGCTAGAGTCATCAGCTCAGCTAATAGAGAGCAGCAGACCCAGTCTGTTACTGTGTGGGTCTTTAACTGAGTCAAGGCGCACAAACTGGTTTGGACTGTGAGGCTGACAATGCAGAGTCAGATGGCAGATGACAGGCTTATTAAATAGCATGGTTTGCAGTATCAGACAGAGAGGAAGCATGTAACCATCCTGCAGTGGCTACATGCCCTGCCCAGATTCCCACAGTCAAACACTGGCAGGGCTGGAAATATGGGTGGCCCATCTTTTTTGAGCAGGAATACCAGTTTTACCTCATTTACACCACTATGTGTCAGGAATAGTGCTTGTAGCTGATGATAAGGAGTTAAAGAAGAGAAAAATACCAGGGTCTCACAATAAATGTGACAAGAAAAATTGATATTTGTTAAGTAGTCATTAATAAATATTAGCTATACAATTCTCATCCCTTTCCCATTAATCTACAACTTAATGTCTTTTAAAATTATTTTAACATAGAACCCACTTATAATGTTAGATTGGAAGTTCCTGTAAATGGAGAAAATGATAGCCTGGTGTCTATGATTGTCTAATATTATTCAAATTCTTCCTGGGAGAAGTCTCAGGGATTTTTTTTCCTAGACATTACTTTTACTTATACAGATTAGATTATTTGTTTAGCACACTGAAGCAATATCATGTGATATTCAGACATCCAACTGCACATTGAGCTAGGGAGTTGGCACTATTGAATACGGGGTTGAGATAAAAGATTGTAAATCTAGTATCTGCCTTTTCAAAAGATTGAGTGAAAAAGCAAATTAATTCACTCTTTTATATGAGAGAAAGATACCACCGAAAGGGGAATATGTACTGTATGAAATTACATTCTTTTTGGGGGTAATAAGGTAATTTTTATGTACCATTTAAATAGCATTGCATAATAGAGTAGAATTTAATTGAAGTAATTTATAAAGTGTTTTAGCAAAGTAGCTGCTCTTAAAATGCACATTTTATTTCAGAATAATATCTTTAAATGGAAATTGCTTCATTCTGGGATCTTTGTGCAGTATTTTGCAAATCTTATACCTGTATTCTTTAAAAGTATATTTCGCTGAAAGATTGTTTTTAAAAAGTGATATTACTTCTTTTTCGTATGAAAAAACTTTTCTGCTTTATAATTCTTCATTAGTCACTCATTGCACTTGCAGTTATCCTTCTGCACAGAAAAAAATTTCAACAAATGAAATCTAGATAAAATGCTTAAAAGTTAATTGCCTGTGAATTTTTGATCAGATGAAACTTGCTTGTTTATTTTAAAAATTTCTTCCTCAATATAATTTGAGTGAAAAGTCAACACTCAGCTGAATGCCAAATGTAGGTGTAGTAGACATTACTATCAATTGTAAACCAGAATATAATTTTTATACACTTAATGTTTAACTAGAAATTGAAGCTTCCTGAATATTTCTTAGTTTGTGTAATTCTCTGATTGTTCGCTTTCCAAGTCCACTATGCATTAGAGCAATTTTCAGAGAGAGAGGAAGAAAACCTCTCATGCCTTTAATATGACAAAGCTTCTCCCCGTCTGCAATTTGCAATTTTGCTTTGCCCCTTCCATACAGTTCATGCTATCTCCAGGACTGAGCATCACTGCTGCTTGAGAGGGAGGCAGATATTTTTAATAACAATCACACTTTCCACAAAGCAAAATTTCCCATGGAAGTCATTAGCTTTTATACACTCTAAGAAAGTTATTTTTCCATTAAAAAACAAATAAACAAACAAAAAACCTGCAGGAAAACCCCCAACATCATGTTATTTTACCTTACAACATTTTGCATTTTGTTTTGGGTAGCTTCAATATTACACTGTATTTGGCTATACAGTTGTTGCAAATGCCATCCCTCCTGTTTGGTATCACAGGATCCCTGTTGAACCTTCCCTCTTTTCCTCACAATTTTTCTGCTGAGTACTTCCTGCCGAGAAATGAGGGGCCTAAACTCCATGTATCTGCAAATTGTTAAACTGAGTGTTTATATGTTTTGAAACAATTTCCTGGACCTCTTCCTCCATCTTCCCCTAGTCTGTATGAAAATCAGAAAGATTTTCTCCCTTTTCTTCATTGAAAAATAAATAAAAATCTGTAATCAGAAAATAAAACCTTGAGCTCTGCAAAGTGAAGGACAAGAGGTGAGTCAAAGCTCCTCAGTTCCTTCAGTTTGTTTCAAGGCTTCACAGCACAATAGCAGAGAGAAAAGGAACTTTGATAATAATTTCTGAGGTGTAAAGCCACTGAGCTGTCATGGGGATTTAAAAATACTGGAAAATAGGTTTTTAATGTTTTAAACTGTGTTTATAGAAACAAACTACCACTAAAAAGCTATTTGAACACTATAAAAGTATTTAGGTTGACTGTTTTATTCCATGCTTGCCTATTAAGATCAGCTGGTTTTTGAAATGCTTGGTAACTGTCAGTCAGCTGAATCCTTGGTTTAATCAGAAATTAAAACTTTTAATGTACATTTATGTATTCAGATATACAGCGTGTTTCTGGCACCTCTTCTGTGTAGATATATGCCATGTAGATCATAACATGTCATCTACACAAAACCGATTTGCTTTAGGTTATATAGATCTCATTCTTCTCTCATGAGGAAATCTGGTGAGGGACAGCAATTTTCTTTGCTATCGCATGTGCTACTACTAGTCTACACCCAAGTTTGGTTATTTTGGCCCAATTGCAAGTTTTTGAGATACCAAGCTGGAGTGAGAGGACATGGTGTCAGCCTTTCCCAAGGGAGTCTCAGGCTGGACTTTAGAGAGAAATTTTTTCATAGAAGAGATGATAAAACATTGGAATGGGCTGGTGCTCAAAGAACTGGTGGAGTCACTTTCCCTGGAGGTGTTTAAGGATGTGGCACTCATTGCCATGGTGTGGTTCACATTGTAGTGTTCAGTCGCAGTTTGGAATTGATGATCCTTTTCCATCCTAATTGATTTGTGATTGTGTGGTAGAAAAATATCAAAAGGCGTGATATTCCCATAAGGCTTGTGCTAAGCAATGGTTTGGTAGGTATAAAGGTTGGTTAGGGTGATATAAAGCTTCAGATGCTAATATTGCAGAAAGATCAAAATAGAATGAACTGAGTTTTAAGAGAACAAGTAATAGTAATAAAATGAAATTCAGAAACTCAAAATCCAGGGACTCAGGGACTAGTATACAAGCTGCTGTTACAAACTGGGAGATGAAGAGAACAGCAATTGTAAGTGGCAAGGAGAAAATGAGAAATATGAGTGCTGAAGCTGCTCATAAAATGGCTGCAAACAACATTTTCAATGTGTCTTGGTTTTGCAATAGATGGGAAAGAACTCAGTCTGAACTAGAAATTGGTGATAGTTCTTCTAAAATGTTATGTACTATTCTAGTAATTGCAGTTGGATAGAAATGAACTCAAACTAGAACAGATGAAAGAGGGCCAGTTCTGAACAAAAATGCTGTGAACAAAAATGCTGTGAACAAAAATGCTGTGATCTGAACAAAACACACAATCAACTACCTGCAAGAGGCTGGGAAGAGACACAATTCACTATAAACACTCCAGAGAGATACACCAAGAGACAGAATCTTTTGAAACTGCTAGATAATTTTGTACTAACATTAGTTCATTTAAACTGCATCTGAATATATTTAGACTAAAATTTAAAATAAGGTTCAGAACTATATATGACCACTGAGCTTCTTGAAACAGCATGTTTGTTACTTAGAAAGGATTCATCTTAATCAAATTCCTCCTCTTATCTTTCTACTCCTTATCAGTGAGTTAAATCATCTTCATATTTTAATGCTGTGTAGATTCTTCTTTCATACATGATATGCAAGTATCTTCAAACCATTTAAAGAGTACTGATGGATTTGTTGCATCTAAATTGTGGGACAGAACTTCCTTGATTCAGTAGAAGGATTTCACTAATGGTCTTTGCTTTCTTTTACATTTGCAAACAGTATATAGGATTTTGTTTCCCCACATTTCATTGAACTTTGTATTTGTAAAGATATAGCTGGCTATAAATATATTTGATTGGCTATAAGTCTCAATAAAATGCTATTTATAGTTGCTTAGTTTTTTGGTGGAAACTTTCTTAGAAGTGACACTCTATTGCCAAGGACAAAATTATTGTAAGAAGTGCAAAAGGCCTATTATTCAAGCTGGACTTTTAACTGATGGTAGAGGCACCTAGGTTCTTTGAAAATATAGCTGGTTTGGAAGTTGTTGAGTGTTGACATTTTGAAAAAATCTGACTTTGGCACTTGTGCTTGAAAAGTATTCAGGTAGTTTAGGTGGGAGCAGTTCCAGGCACATGAAGGTAATTAGTTTCAGGTTTTTCAACTGATACGATTCATGTCTTTCAAATATTTATGTCATTTATTGTATCAAGGACAGAATGCTGAGCTGTAAAGATTATTAGGACTCCAAGAAATTTTTCAGCTAAAAAGGTCAAATAGTTAGTTACAAAACTTTGTGAAGAAAGGATCTGGTAGGCTCAACATATATGCTAAAATATATTATGAAAGATCAACATTCAGGTTTCTGTTCTACTGGTTTCACTGGGGTTTTTTTTGTATTGTGATTTAACACTATATCAATGTTAAAATATTTTCCCTGCCTCAGTTGCAAATTGCTATGCACAGTATGTCATTCTTCTCCTTTGCATTTTCCCATATCTGTTTTTTCAAGATAACTGTATTTAACCCATTCTATTATGGGCCCTATATAACTGATGCCATACTCTTCACCTTTTGCTGGAGGAGTCCAGTAGCAGAATTTTGCTACATACAGAGATCCCATGAATAAAATTATATCTGAAACAGCAAGATTCAGATACTACTGGGTGGTGGTTTGCATTAAAATATGTGGAATGTTACTTTGAAACTTTGAAATCCACTTAGCTGTTACCTATTTCAGCAATTTTGTAGCATGTATGGGCATTTTCATTTCAGTGATGAATATCAAACGTGTATAAATTACTGAAATTATGGCAGTGCAATATATCAATCTCATTAATATACATAGCCATTTTAGGAGAAACAACTCAATATTCATTTTAAAACATATATAGTTGTAGAGTGGTCAACAACACAGTACTTACTCCATTCAATAGCATTGAAAAGACCAGGAATACATATTTGTAACAGTTATGGCGCATCCCTTTAGATGTGCACACGTCTTTACTAAATAGTTCTTCCTGGAAAATCAAGTGCTACATGCAGGAGCAAGGATGGAAAGGTAATTAGAAATTAAAAAGCAGGGGGTAAGCAGTTTTTGTGTTTGAATGTAGTCTGGTGCTTCTCATGCGACATACAAAAAGCCAGAAATAAAAGAGAAAAAAAAAAAGAAGTCAATCTTGAGGGGGCTTACTGTGGCTCTGAAAGTTTTTTACACAAATGTAATAAACACCAGAGATGTTCTTATAAATGTGGGATTAAGACATCTATTTTCTGAAAAAACCAAAGCAAACAAGGGGAAAAACCCCCCCAAAAAGTAGCAAAAATCCCACACCAAAACAAAAGAGCAAGCAAATCAAAATTTTAAGTCTAGAGGGGAAAAGATAGAGGATGCAGTGTAATGAGAAGAGTCATTAGAAAGAAATTGTTTTTTTCACATATGAAAATGTAGTTTCAAATGTGGATAGGTTACAGCCATTTTAAATATGATTAAAATATCATTTTTAAACAAAATTTAACTTTACTAACAGTTTTGTCCATTCAGATCTAAAATTATACTTAGAAAAATCAAAAAGCTACTGAATTATCATATTTTTAAGGGGTTCAAAACACTAATTTTAAAATCTTTTTTGCATCTTTTATGTTTTCCAGAAAATATTTCAGTTCTCTTAAAACTATTTTCATTTTTGTAATGCATAAAACAGTCCCAGGAATAAAACCCAGTATAATTACATTAAAATGAAAGATACCATTATTTCCAACCACTATTGATATCTATGGTCTGATATTGATATTTGATATCTGTACCTACAAAGAAAATACTCTCCAATATTAATTTAGACAAATTCCTGGTTTACTACATAAAATTAACAAGACCATATTAATCTTGCTCTCTTTGTGTCTTCATTTCAGCACTTTTTTTTTGCAATTGTCATGTGGCACATCACAGTCGCAACTAATCTGGAATACCCACAGTATTGCCAGTAACATGTAGCAGGCTGACAATATGAACTTGCTTTTCTGAGGAATTGAAAAAGTAATTATTTCTTGTTCTGAGTTAATGAGAGATACCAGTTCCTGAACAAGAGAGCAAGTTAAAAGTTTTGTGGTAACGCTAGGTGTGAACAGAACATCAATAAGGGAGTAGTAGAACAGTGAATGATATAGAAAATGAGCCAAAATCACACACTGAGAAACATTAGGAAAATACTGATTAAAGAGCTAGTGATAGTATACTACCTACTTACAGGCTCAGATATTTAGATATGAGAAGGGACCTTGGTATTATATTCGATGATTAAAAACTTTTGGGAATTGGGGAAGGCTTTTCACTTCTTCATAGATTTTTAAAGAAAAGGATGCTAATATTCATCTGTGCCTATTATTCTACATATTACTAATTTGAAAACACTTTGAGACATGCCAGTGATAAGCAGTACTTTCCTACTAGTTTTATTTTTTCTTTTTCCGTAAAAGTCTCATGTGAAAGCATAAATCTTTTTAAAGAAAATAGCTTGCTAGTGCAGGAGAAAGCCCCCATTCAAATAACAGCACTAATGAAAGGCAGCAGTGGAAATTGCTGCCCAAGCAATTTCCTTGAAGCTCGGATTTTCTCTATTTCAAGGTCATTCTGGCATAAAAATCTTCTGCAGCTTGCTTGCAATATACATCAGAATAAATGTATTTCTTTTATTAGCAAGGATTGTTAGTTATTAGCGTTACTTAAGCATATTTGTGTGTGAATAAGATTGTGTGGGGCAGCAGCCTCTATCCTGGGGGCCATAGTGATGATGTCTGATGCTAACACACAATGTATAGATAAATTTCTTCATATCAGATCAGAAACCAATGTCAAGCATGCAAATTTAAATCACACATCTAAAAGATGTGGGTGAAGAATTGTTACTGCAGAGGGGCAAAATGGCTGTGCAGGGGTTAAATCACCCTAACATATTCATTGTTAAATAATCCCATGCAAAATTACTTTCCTTGTATTTTTGGAATGTATGTTGTACACATGGCCTCATCTAATCTTTTGCCACTTTGCAAAGCAAAAGCTAATTTCAATTCCAGAAGATAGAGCAGTCTTCAATTATGTAAGTTAAAGGATAGATGCTGCAGTTCACAAAAGAGGGCATGTACATTATACATTTGCTTAATTGTTCTACAGGGATGCCAATCCTAATTAGGACTTCATTGGTTTTTTCGTTGGAAACAGTTTAGATTCCCTAATTAAGCATGAAATAACTAATAAAAATAAATTAAGATGGTTTACATCTGTGAATCAAGTTTCTGCCAAGTTTTAAGTCACCTTTCAGCCTGAGAAGGGATCTTTCTCTGCCTCAGTGCCTTGTCCCTTTCAGAAACCAGGATGGGGGCTCTGAGGAGCAAAAATCTTGTTCTGGTGGGTTGGTCCATTTGCACTTTAGACAACTTGTCCTTTTTGTGGGTCTTGGATTATTATGTAGTTTAGTACACTACGAGTATGTTGATTTGGGACTTCATCTCCTGAAAATTATGCTATTAAAAAAAAAAAAAAACCAAAAAAAAGGTAAATCCCCAGAATATAGGACAAAGGAGTAGTAAAAACTAAGAAACCAAATGTACAGGGTAAATGAAGTGAGCTCTTCTTGGTCTCCTGGATCCTGATATCTTTTTCTTCCATCATTTTCTGTTTCCTAATCCCACACATATTTTTCTAGTTTACCTTTTTCTTCTCTTCATCCCTTCTGAGGAATGTTTTCTATTTCATTATCTCCACAGGTTTTAACTTCATAAGCATACACAACATTAATATGTTGCTTAGCAATATAGCACAGCCAGCTTCTAAAATTTCACAACTTCACCTCTCCCCGAATGCAGTGCTACAGGCTAAACACTGTGTACAGCTTTCCTGTCTACAGCACGAGCTAAAAATTGTGTTGGTGTATTTTTGCAACTCCTGTACAGCTGGGAATTTAGGAAACATATGAGAAGTATGAGGGTTTGGCTTCTAAAACTTATATATTCATATGGATATTAGCATTGCTGCCAAAGGTAGTTTCTGTAACTTGTAAATATGCTGTCATGTGAGTAATATTACAATAATTAATATTTGTGTGAGAGTTTTCTGATATATGAAAAAATTGTTACCTTTAAAAAATATGTAGAGCTTAAGTGGACACATGAATGAATTTGTATTTTGTAGGTGCTTTTAGATAGCAAGAATTTGAGGCTTTTTTCTAATTTTCCTTCCTTTTTTTATCCTGACAGTACAAGCAAGTGGAACAGTACATGTCATTCCACAAGTTACCTGCTGAAATGCGCCAGAAGATCCATGATTACTATGAGCATCGCTACCAAGGCAAGATCTTTGATGAAGAAAATATTTTGAATGAGCTCAATGATCCTCTAAGGGAGGTAAGATTAAAGTATATGAATAGCTCTTCATGCTAGGAAAAAACTTCTTGTCTTTGCTGTTTCTGTGTTGAAATGCTCTTTACCTTCTATAGCATTTCAGCTTCTTTACCATAGTCAATGGATGACCAGGATAATTAAATTTATACTAAGTTGACGCAAAGAAATAAGATCTACACTATATTCAGGACCAGTCAATCACTGCCACATGAGGATGTCAAAGGATAAAATCTGCCAAAGAGTAAAACCACACCCTTATTGTTGACTGAAATTCACGCTTTTCTGCCACTTTTTAAAACAGAGATCAGATGGACTAAAATGATCCTGGGTGAAATTCTTTTTCTATTCTCCCTACTTGTTAGCCATACATCTCTACAGATAAAACCACTGAGAGTCACCACAAAGGGAGGGTTGCTTTTTTTCATTTTCTAAAGTAGCATTGCTGGTAAAGGTGGTCTTTACTTGAGATGAGGAAGCTGGAATATTATATATCAAAGCCATTAAAAAATCTCTTTTTTAGGGGTTATGCTTTGCTATGTTAAGTGATGTGATGTGTGGAAGCAGTTGGAATTTTTTCTGCTGGTGTGGGATCTTGCAGTAGCAGAAGTAGCTCCTTAGTGGGAATAGAAATCAGATGGTCTTCTGTTGGCTTGTGCTCATGCCTGACCTGGTCGAGGGTGTTGGCTGATATCCTCTACCGAAAGAAGAGGAAAAAAACCCAGAGAAGAAGAAGTTGAAAATCTCAGAGGGAAGAGAGCGTAAAAAGAAAAAGAGAGCGAAAGAGAAAAACAAACAAGAAAATTAAGGGTGGAACAGTCTAGTATGTGAAACTTGTGTAATTTTCAGTGCTTCTAATATCCTCTGCTTTTGGAAGAGTGATGCTGATTATGTGTCCATACGTGTGTGTATATATGGCTGTGTATATTATATATATAAGGGGTTTTTTTAAGTTTTGAGGGATAAAGAGAGAACCTTTGTCTTTGGTGGATTTTCTGTACTACTGAATCCTGCACTTTGTTGGGAGGGGAGAATGCCATACAATCCATTGCCAAATTCAATCAAGTTCCATATTTAAAATAGTCATAAAGAAACAAAGCCTTGCCAAGTCACAGTTCATCCACACCTCTGTTGTGAAAGTCTCATAGTAGCCTCCCTCCTACAAACTGCCAAGTGGTAATGGTGAGTGCTGCCCAAAATTGCTGGTCTTTGCTAGATGCTTAAAGTCAAAATCAGGCCAACCATGGTTGTTCTAACAATTTAATAACCCATGACTAAGTTCCAGATCCTTGACCTACTTAATTCCCTCACACAGGTGTAGACTGAGGCCTTCCTTTATATTTTGAATTAGTGTTTTGGAGTGCAGGTAGAGGGCCCTGGCTTCTGCAGGGAGGCCTGTTTACACTGTGCCCCCCCCTCAGTAGCTTTTGAAATGCCAAGAGGAGAATGTACTGCAGGAATCTGCCTTGTGGGACAGGAGAAGTGTGGGAACCATCACCAGACTACAGTGAGAGTAAAAACATGAATCTTGGCCAGTATGGAGCTTGTGTTTTGTTAAGAGAACAGAAGTATGTACAGACACTGACAGCAGAAACAGTTTCATCTGTTTCCACTTCTAAGAAAAGCATTTATCCAAAAATAAAGCCTGATACCCTTCCATTGCAAAATACTATTTTACTATCAGCAATTTGCAATTGTGGCACCCTAATTACTTGTGTTTTCAGCTTTTCCTGCCTCCCTTTTTGTTTCCTTCCTTCCACTCTCCCTCCCCTAGCCCTGTCCCCTTCCCCTCCTTTTTTTCTAACAGCTTAGAAGCAGAAAGGCAAATTTGGTCAACCATAAAAAACAAAAAGCCCTTCTGGTGAGAAATCAAGCATGTAAAATTTCAAAAATTAATGAGCCCCTAAAAACATGAAAGAATAATAGAATTTCATGGAAGGAGTGGCTTCTGATTTTGCTATGGTTATGCTGTACTTAGCTGGTCTTCTTTGTCCTCTCTATTATATAACAAAAAAATCAGGTACAATCAGGTTGCACATTGCCCTACTGACAACACAGTAGAGTTCCAGAGAAAGGTCAAAAAAAAGAAAGAGAAAAAATAGTAACTGGCCACTGGCAGTGCCAGAACAGGTTTCTCAATGAATCTGTCCAAATTTTCAATGCAGCTTATCGACTGTGGCTTGAAAACATCACTTAGGTATTTTGCTTAGTTAATAGTTTCAAATTCTGTTTTAGCTACCACTTCAGTACGTGCAGCTTAGTAGTGCAGGTGGTGTCTTTTTGATGCAAATAATGGATAATAAATTGGAGGCTTTTAAAGGTGGAACACAGTTGTTCATATATTGGATGGGCTTTACCATGTTACATGCCATTAGCTGCACAAGGCCATAATAGGTGATAGCAAAAATACCCTGGCTGCATCATTGAAAACTAAATATTTAGTGCATTTCTTAAGTTTGTAATTAATCCTACATTTGACTGTACTTTGAATTGAGAGTAAACATTCAGAGTCTCCATAGGACATACTTAGCTTGATGAAAGTAGCTTCTGATGAAGATATTAATCTGAAACCATTAGTTCCTCACTTGGAGTAAGCAGAACAAAAGAAACTATACTAACTGCTGAGTAATTATAGCATCGTGAAATGTTATGAAAAAATTGCAGGGTTTTCACTAATTCTTGTTCTCAGCCATTCAAACCTATTGTAAGGGCTGAAATTTTCCACAGCTATGCTTTCTTTAAGAGTGATGACCTTCTTTTTGGTCCATGTTTTAAAATTTTGGGTTTTTTTTTTAGCAAGAAAGTAATTATGCATGATATAAATATGATCATTCAACCATTAAAAATAGCTAAAGTACATAGAATTAGCTGCAAAAATCTAGTGTAAAAATAATTCTTACATGATCAATGCTAGTAATAAAGCTGTATGTGCTTATAGAATCATAGAATCATAGAATAATATAATCATAGAGTATGCTGAGTTGGAAGGGACTCATCAGGGTCATGGAATCCAACCCCTGGCCCTGCACAGCACCATCCCCAGGAGTCACACCCTGTGCCTGAGAGTGTCCAAACACTTCTTGAGCTCTGTCAGGCTGGTGCTGTGACCACTGCCCTGGGGAGCTGTTCCAGTGCCCAAACACCCTCTGGGTAAAAAATCTTTTTTAATAGCCAACCTTTTTCTAACCCTCCCCTGGCACAACTTCAGGCCATTCCCTTGGATCCTGTCACTGGGCACTCAGAGCAGAGATCAGGGCCTGCCCCTTCTTTTCCCTTCTCAAGGAGGTTGTAACTGCAGTGGGGTCTCCCCTCAGTCTCCCCCAGGCTGAACAGACCAGGTGACTTCAGCTGCTCCTGTTCAGCTTCCCCTCAAGGCCCTTCACCATCCTTGTTACCCTCCTCTAATAGTTCAATGTCATTTTATACTCTGGCACCCAAAACAGCACACAGGACTCAAGGTGAGCAGGACAATCATCTGCCTTGATAGCAGAGGTTAAGACTTTGTAAAAGAGGATGAATGTTCATTTTAATGAGCTTGTGAACAATATGCATGGAGCAATATGCATGGTGGATTGGATGATTAAAATAATGAAAATCTGAGAAAAGATTTGATGCATGTGTGTGAGTGCCTAGCTTGGTTGGATAATAGAAATAGAGTCATGCTTACTGTGGGCAATTAACAAGAAGGGATTAAAAAAGAGGGAAAAGGAATCCTGAACCTTTTTAAACTGTACAAGGCTCTGTGTAAGTACTTCAAAGCTGAGTAAAGCAACTGGTTCCTGACCTGTATCCTTCAAGGATAATCTAGTATTATCAAAGAGATTGCATTCAATGGCTGGGAACTAAGACTACATTTATGAAACTGAAAAGCTCTATATTCTCCCCTGTTTAGTTAATTGCACAATTTGGGTGTATTAGTCCACCAGTAATGTAATTAATTGGATACTCTCAGGTCTGCACACTCAAATTGAATTAACCATAAATTGCAATATGCCATGTGCATATCTGCTTGTAAGGATACATGCTCTCTGACAAAAGTAAACTATAAGGGTTTCTTTTTGTTAAATTCAGAAATTTCACTTGAACTGAAAGCATATCCCCATTTCCATGGACAGACTTATCTGATAATAAGCATTCACTCTTCTCAAGAACAGGATAATCAAGAGACTCCTGGAAGTTACAATTTTGGTAGAGATGACAGATTTTAAATTTCTTCTTTGATGCCATGCAGTGTTGGATTCATCCAACCTATCTGTCGCTCCATACAAGTTCTGCAACAAGTCTAAGATAATAATCAGGCTCTCTCTGCACACACCACCCACACACACATGCTCTCACAGTAAAGAAAACATAGCTGACTAGCTTAGAAAAAAGACTGCATTTTCTAACAGCAATTGACATGTGAAATAAATTCTGTCTTTAATAGCAATTGCAGTTAACTGTCTCTCTCCCTCATTTCTTGAGTCAGTAAGTAGAAACAATTAGCTTGTTGTCCTTATATAAATATCATCTCTAGCTCTTCAGCAGGCTGAGTTATCAAACTTCACATTTTTTAAACTTGTAATTCTTACCTTCTACAAGGCTTGAATATCCTTTTGCCTCAGGAGACCTTAATCCCAAAGTGTTCTTTGTAATTGTCATTACGTGAAATGGAGACTCTACAGACAAGAAGCTAAAAAACCCAAATGCTCCTAAGAGAAATATATTCCAGAAGAACACCTGAGTTATAAAAGTTGAAATACATATACACTGCTAGTTCCATCTTGTAACTGAGTATAAGTCAAAGTGACTCAGCTCTGGCCTTTGTTTAAGCCATCAGCCTTGCCAGCAGTGGCAGTGGATGCATGCCCATGAAAGAACAAGAACAGGGAAAGTGTGGTGTGTCCCTTAGTGACTCTCCTAGACTCTCTGTATTTTCAGGTAGAGGGTTTCAGTATTTTCAGGTTCAGTACTGGGTAATCCTTAATACACATCTCTTCCAATTACTTATTTGCATTCTTTATTCTAAGTACTCTCTGCAGCTACACCATCCTTTGTCAAAGAGCACAGACCTGACCCCTCCTGCATAAGAAACCACCACCTTCTTTTGGAATTGAAAATGGCTCCAAATTTTTTTTTTGTTTAGATGGCCATTAATTCTTGTAGCGAAAATGATATAATACAGTCAACTTTTACTGACTCTTTGCATGCCAGTTATGATTTTATAGTTTTGGGATAACATCCTTAAACTGTATTTTTTAAATGTAAATTCTTTCTTGCATGGGAGCTAGATCATTCTTGCCATTTTCATTATTCTTCCCAGGGTCTACTGTAGTCTTTTAGAGGTGAAAGCATCAGTTCTGCAGCAAGAATACTGATGCTATAATAATGCAAGTAATTCCTAGCATTGATTTGCTTTTTAATCACTGCCAAACATTGAGTTTACTTTTTCTTTTAAATTGTAATGGTAAAAACTAACTCTAAGTGGTAACAAATACATTATTTCATGCATTTATTTAGGTGTATCACTTAATATTGCTCCCCACCAGTAACTTCCACCCAGACCATAACAAGCTTCTTGTAGTTTCTTTTTAACAAGCTGCTCTACCTTTACATGCTGCTGTTTCTGGAACTGAGCAGACCTTTGTGAAGTCCTTGACCTCTGTTGTTCCTGTGGGGATAGTGAATGTAGGTACATTGTGGTACCTATGACAGCCTAATGAATCAGGTGTAGGGTTCCGAGAAACCTCTTAGTGCTGCATTAGGAGTGGCATTTTGTGACAGTTCTTGCAAGAAATGTACTCTCACAAGAAAGTGAAGAAAAGCTTCCATTACTGGATTTATAATTTATATTGTATCTGAGTGAAAATTGGACCCAAACCAAATGGTTTGGTACTTGTAAACAAATTAGGTATTTTTGTAGAGAAATATTTTGTGTGTTTAAAGTCAGTTTTAAAATTAGCAATTTGGTAACCTTTCTTAATTGTTCTTTCTTAATTGCTGTCCTTCTCCTTTTCCCTATTAAAATTCATCTCTTTTTAAATATCTTTCTTTTTATTTAGTAATTATCTTTAGAAATCACTAAGCAATGTATTCTTATTTAGACTATACTATAGTCCTGTGCACAAAAGATGAAGCATCTCCATAGCAATAATATAAGGCCAAAATGGGCTGTGATTGAACCTTCAAATATTAAAATAATGGTGGGTTTTTTTTAAATTAAAACAAAAAAAAGTATCATAGAAATGTTTGAATTTGGAGATTTTGATTCCATTACAACTTATGTCCATAAATTTATCTCATAAAAACAGGTAACTAGTTCACTGCAATCCACTGTATTTTTCTGCATTTTAAAATGCAATGATCCTTTGTACGAAGCTTAAAGAGAGGAACTAAAAAATGAGTCCTTATTACAGAGGTAGTCACATTGGAAGTCACTTAAATATCTCCGTATCTTTAATTAGTGAATTAAAGGGGGGGGGGGTGTTTGTTTGTTTGTCTGTCTTTCTCAGAGGTACAGATAAAGTATAACTGTAGTCCATATTCTGGAGTACTGAATCATGAATTATGCAGCATGTCAGTCTTGCAGAATACATGCTGATATACCACAGCATGATTTATTTGGCTAATGCTGAAAAAGAAAATTGGTGGTTTTCAAATATGTGTGTAAATTATGTCTAAATTGCAGTCCAAGTATACAAGGCTGAAAGAAAAGTTCTTAGAAGGAACTATACTGAAGTTTTTAAAACTGGAAATTGTAGCAAATGGCCATTTTAATGCAGAAATGGGCAGACAATCACCAGGTGGTGATTGGATTATTGTGTTTTAAGATGATTTTCCTCCGCAGGTGTGACATGGTAACAAACTGTGTGCACACTCAAAGCTGTTTTCCAGAGACCTTAGACAATGTGGTTTGATTTGTTGAGCTCTGGGGAGTGTTTGCCCTTTGATGTATGCACATTCACGGTGTACATGCTGCAGTGAAATTGTCAGCCACTTCCACTGCTGTTCCCCATGTTCAGAAAACTTTGATCATGGTCCTATTGGTGTTTGACATGCTTTATTAGCAAATCCATCCTGAGCTGAGATATGCTTTGACAAGTCCCAGATCTAATTGCTTCCGATAGCACAGATAATAATACACCAGTACTTTTCAGTAGTTATGATTTTTAATAGTCATGTTACTGCACCTACAAGACTACTTTGTTGTAATTGTTTAATAAATATTTCAGGCATGACAGTTCTTTCATGAGTTCTGCAAATATACTAATCCAAATAAAGGCCTGATTCTTAGTGCAGCAGTTGTCTTTCATATAAAGCGAGGCAAGCTGTTTCATAAAAGTTCCAAACTATTTAGGTGCAAACTGGATGCTGTGAGAGAGGTAGAATCCTGTTACAGAAAAGTAAATCCAGTCTGTGTGTGCTCCTGTGCTGTTCAGGCATCCAAAGAGCAGAATCAGAAAGGTTTTTGTGGGCACCAGGTCCAGTGCAGTGAGAGAATAGCAGTTGTCCTGCTGAGACTAAATTCACCCACTGCCTTGTTCTGCCCAAGACCGTGCTTCCAAGTGTCTGTCATGTCTCAGTTTTTAACAGACCAAAGAATTGCTCAGCTGCTTGATACCAAGGTGGTGCTTGGGGCAGTGGATGCAAAGAATCAAGCACTTTTTTTTAAATCTTCTTGTAGTTTCTGGTGAAAGGCAAGAGACATTGCCATAAATTGGTACCACAACATGTTCATTTCTATCAGATCTGAATAGGCTATTGCAATTAGAGATAGCATTGATGATTTTTAGGTGGTTCAAAATAGTAATAGTAACATACTTCAGATAACTCTTGAGTTAGGTCTTCTTTTGTAAATATATTCTTTTAATGCTAAGCTTGCTTTGGCTTGACAGGTGTCCTTTTTGGTAGGACGTGAAAAAATTCTGGTTTATTTAGCTGGAACCAAATGATCATTGTCCCTAATCCCTGAATTGTGACTACTAATTCATTACAGTAAAACAGCAGAATTTAAAATATGTTCCTCTGAACTCTTTAGAGAATAACTGAAGATAAATGAAAAATAAGTAAATTAAAATTCTTAATGCAGAGCTGGAAACTACATTGTTTCTCTTAATTCAAGATTAGGACCTGGCACCCTGATACTCCAAGGTTCTCAATTTCTTCTTCATTGACTTCTGCAAAACAAAGTCACGGCGTTCCATAATGAAAGCATGGGAAGGTGAAAGGGGAAAGCAGAGGGCAGGATGCAGCCAGGACTCCAATAGAAAACATATTTCAAACAAGACAGAGATGCACAGTACAGACATGCCCACATCCATCCCTTTCCTGTAAATTTCATTAATGGCGGTGGTTGAAAGTGAACATCTTTTCCTTGAGTTTTCATTGTGGAATTTAAATTCAGAAAGCAGGCTAAAGGATTTTGAAGCAAATTTGTTTGGAACCAGAAAAAATGCTGTGAGGGGCATTAAATACCAAAGGTTCAGTGTTGAGGGGGCACACTTTTAATGTGCCACTGTCCATGAAAGTCATCACAAAGATCAGAGTTGTGACTCACCTCCAGCAAGAGGAAATAAATATGCCATGAACTGTTTGATGCAGAAGCAAATGCATATGCCTATTTTTATGCACTCAGTTGCACATTATGGTAGTAACAGCATACAGAAGGGTACACAGCACTTCCCATGCATAAATCTGTAGTTGCCTTTTAAAAGCATGTGATCTCAAAGGCAAAGACAAGGAGAGCAAAAAAACAACAGAGCACCAGATCTGTTTTGAAGGTACATTTATGAGTGTAATTTCCTGTTGATGCACCAATGATTTAGGAAGGTTAACCTAGTTAAAGCTGTGGGAGATAATCCAAGTTAAATTTTACACCTCAAGGCAATCCTAAATCCTTGTTTTACTTCCATCCTAGTGCTACTTGAGCAAAAAAAATTGTACATTACTTTGAAACCTGCACAAAACTCTGCCTAATCTATACTTTTGTATTGTAACTGTTCTCTAGAAGATGCAATAAGCAAAGGCTTAAAATCTTTTTTCTCCAGAAATTTTACTGCAGTAAAAGTTGAAACACTGAATTGTTTTTGGTACATGATGAAAATCTGGAGTCTCGTTTACAGCTCCAGAATAATCTTTTGAAAATCTAATTTCTTTTGATGGATAATTTCTATGTAAGGGATTAAATAGAAATGAAAATTGAATTAAATTTTTTTAAATTATTATAAGTAGACATAATTAAATATAGCATAGGTATGGATGCACAAGGTGTTGAATTACACTTGTTTCATTTAAAGATAGTGTCTAACGCTGAAAGAACTTAATATATGATACTTGTAGTGATTAATGAGAATCTCAGAGATGAGTGAAATTAAAAGCTGGAGCAAAATGTGGTGTCTGACACTGTGAGTACACGTACAGACTTCCTGGTAGCTCCTGGACTGAGTTCAAGGCAATATTTTTATCTGTCCCCACCGCCTCTTTCACAATACCTTTTCACAGTGCTGGCTCAGTAGTGGCACTGGATCCTAAGACAGCTTTGGTAGTAGTAGGGCACTGACAGGCAAGGAATTCCTTGAAAAGGATTTTCATCTCCTAGCTTGTTCTGTGGAGTCTGTATTAATTTTCTTCTCAATAAATCAATTTTTCCTTTCCCTTACTTGTGAAAAGCAAAAAAAGAAATCCATGCTTGGTTGAAAGGATACAAATGAGGTACCCTAAAACATGAACAGTTGCAAATTTGTGAAGTGATCATTGCATGTTTGTGCACTCACTGAAGCAATGGGATGATTGCTACACTACTGAAATATTCTGTAGATAAAATAAACACCTGAGTGGTATCAATTTAAAGATAAGCCACATTCTTTGTAATTAGCAGTTTTCACTTTAGCCACTGTCACTAGATCACTGTGCAACTGAAAGTATTATTTTTGTAATGTCATTAATATCCCTTACATGTATTAAAAATGAAGTTTACTTCATAGTGAGAATTTTTTCTTTTACTAAGTTGAAAATCAGGAAGCAACAATGTATTTGTGTCTATTAAAAAAGTAAGAAAAGAGCAGAATTATTGAGAAACATTTGAAAAATTTGCATTATGCTATGGGAGTTGTAAGAGAGTATTTGGGAAATGCAGGTAATACAGATATCCACAATCCCCAAAACAAAAATCCAGAAACTCAATGTACCAATCATTGCCACACATTGAATAAACACTTGTGTATTTATGAAAATGCAAGTTTTCACTAAGACTAGAAAGTCTTCCACCCTGCAGGGTTGGAAATGAAATAGTTCATGCTTTTTAACACCTGGCAGAAAACAGGTTCACTACGTAGAGGAAGAGAAATGCTGTCAGTATTGTGTGTGGACAGCTTAATTTATATAACAGACCTTGAAGGGAATTAAGAGGCAAAGGCATCTGTAGAGGAGCAGAAATGGAGTGTATGTAGCTTGCTTTGTCATTCTCTAACACCAGATACGTTCTTCATAATATTGATACTTAGAGCAATGGGACAAACTTAGAATGTGAGAAAGAGGTTAATACCCTTCCTGAGCCATTATTTAAAGTTCATGGCTGGCCTATTTTTAGGCCACCATGTGAGAAGATGTTCGCTGAAAATAGATACAGATCATGTGTCCTTGCAGAATATAGAACATCAGGACATTTCATTTCCAAAGAACATAATTGGGACTTGGAGTAGAATCTTCTTTCCTCTCACCTCTTTGCTTGGTGATTATAACTTGGGTTATACAAGCACACACTCTTAGGTGAGTTGTATCAACCTCTAAATAAGATAACTACATCTAATTTGAAATATAGTTTCTAATAGGACACACTATTTAGTTGCACTTTGATTTTTTTCATTTAATGTACAAGACATAGTGGTATGTCCAGTACACATATCAATACATGTGTGCAAGAACATATATATGCATATGTGTATATATGTATATACATGTTTATACATATATATCTCTATATATATAGCTATACACACATATATACATGCATACATACATATACATACACACCTACATACATATACTCTGGCACATACATGCAAATAGATGTCCAGGATGTCTGTGTGAGAAGAATGCTGTGTTGAACTCTGTTGATACCTTTGCAAAGTGCTAAGTGCATATATTGCATTAGGTACTCTGATATGGTCTCTCTTCCTCTGCTGTTGCCATATATCTCAGCACTTATTTACTATGGCACCAGACTACATTTATAATGTATTACCTTAAAATGAATTGTTGTTACAATTGTTAGGGGTCCTCCTATGGTATAAAATCAATAAAGATAAATTAATTAATAAAACTAGAGATTAAGATATAGGCTAAAGATAATTTGAAGAACTTTCTGAAGAATAAATTATAGGAATATATTTCTCATGGAAATAAACCTCAGCCTATCTTTAATTCACTAAGTGAGCAATTAAATTGTACATATAAGTTAATTAAATGCTACTAATAGTTAAATACATTTTAAACTTTGAACAAGCAGATGAACTGAAATTGTTTTGAAAGAGAATATTAAAATTACACAAAGAACTGCATAACATGGCTGCCTGGGTTCATGCAAGATGCTGATGGCAGATCCTGAGTGCCCTGCTGTCTTCTGACCCCTTTGCTTTTAATGTATGTCCAATCCTGTAGTGGAAGCACAAGCACAAGTATTTAAGGCCTCAGTGATGGCATTCAGAGAGCAAAACAGAGTAACAGCAGTAAATGTAGAGAGCAGAAGGCTCTAGGCATCTCCCCTGTTTTTTTTTTTTTAATTATTATTTACATAGCTGCTTCTTCTCCATTTTCTATAGAATAAGAGTTTTCAGAATGTAAAAATACTGAAGATGTCCTGGTGCATCCTTGATATGTCAAGTCTTGACTGTGATTTGGCTCCTTGTTGTAAAGTGACTCTGTTACTCAGATGCCATGCCATTATTTAGTATGTCTGCCTACACACTAAACACTGGATGTTTAAAGTCTGATGCATTATTTTTACTCTAGCTGTTAT
Source organism: Zonotrichia leucophrys gambelii (assembly GCF_028769735.1). Classification (NCBI taxonomy): domain Eukaryota; kingdom Metazoa; phylum Chordata; class Aves; order Passeriformes; family Passerellidae; genus Zonotrichia; species Zonotrichia leucophrys. The sequence continues at coordinate 26,794,937 of NC_088200.1, read as the reverse complement.
TACTAATACACATTGACTTGTCTACTCCTGCCAGATTTCCTTCTCTTTGCTCCACATGATCTGCTATTGAGGCTGCTTCTGCTGTCACCATTTGCCTTCCTCAAATTTTTTCCACTCTTTACAACTCCCTTGCAATTTATTCATCTCTTTTCCCTGCAGCTACCAATATTAGCCAAAGTGGTACTCTCAAGCAAATTCTGTCTTGAGGGCTGTCTGGCTGACACTCTACTAAATTATTCCCAGAAAATTCATCTCCATTTTTATGACCTGCTGATAACTTTTCTGGAGCCAGCTCTCTATGTCTCATCCTTACAGATGAGCATCATCTTCATGTTTCACTGTAAAGCAGGGCTCTAAAATCAGCACTTTCAGTATTTTTCTACTTCTGCATGCTTGAGCTCTGGTACAGTGGCCTGAATGTGGGTCATGGACTTCTTACACCTGTATTGCAGGTTGCTACTCACAACATAAGATCACTGAGCCTTTGCACCTGATACCACTACAGCGTCTTTGCCAGCAGTTTCCTTTAGAAGGCAAATTCAAATGGTATTACAATTAGCTTGCCCCAGTTCACATTGCAAAGCAGTGACGAAGGCCGAGTTCAGAATTAGAAAGGGATTTTGCATCCTCCTTATCTTTCTTTTTATATCCTTCTGTTATATATAGCTGTGTACCTCTCTAGCTGGCATTGTAAATATTCTAGCACATATACATGCAGGCATTCAGGGTCCTGTCACACACTTACCTAAGAAACCTAAATAATTTTCATTCATTATAAAATATCTTTTTCTCACTTTAAAATGTGGAATATACATGGTCTAACAATGTCTAAATTTTGTGTGCTAGGTAGAGTTAAGACTTTGATATTTCTTGCACATAATATAATGTAGGCCTTTATTGAGTAGCTACTAATCAAATTAGATGCAAACTGAAATGAACTTAAAAACACTAAACATAATTTCAGAGTGGATATTTCAAGTTCAGCTAACTGGGATTTATCCAGTATAATCAGTAAGACTTAATTTAAGCCACTTAATAAATTTATAGAGAGAGCCTTTGAACCAGTAGGCTTTTAATTCATTAGAAGAAGAGTAAGTGTTAACCTAGCAATTAACAAGAAAACAGTATTTCTCATCCAGAGCTGCTCAAGAGCTGTAAAATAACTCAGTGAAATAGTCACCACTGATTTTTAAATAACTGTTTTCCTGATTGTTGTTGCTACTGTGTCAACTAAACCATACACATAGGGTGTAGATAAAGAACCTTCTCTTGGGAACTGTGTTCTTGCTCAATTTTGGCCATCTGGGTTGCAGTACATGGAGGACAGAAGAAGGGAGGAGAGGACAAAGGCAGAGTTGGAATGGCAGAAGGAATTACTTGCCTGTTTCAGAGCACACATTAATGGATGCATTCACAGCTTCCATTTCTGATCTTGAACAAACAAGAGCAAATCAGAAATAACACAAAAAAAATTGTACCCAAACCATAGCTTTCCATTTTTTTTAAGGCATATTTATGTTTTCCCACCACCTAAATCCTTGCTTCAAACTTTGTTTTAGCCCCCAGTCACCCCTGATAGCTTTAAACACAGATTTCTTCCTCCCTGCTTTCATCCACAAGTTATTCTATGCATGGCATTCCTTTTCTCAAGTGAGAGAAACTCTTCAGGCTGTCCTGCATTCTAGCTGTGTGTTTTAAAGAATAAAGCACCCCAATCAATATATTTTACCAAATAATTTACACAAATGTAATTCAGGCTGCCTTTGTGAAACTCCACTGTGTCATCTTTTTCTTTCTCTCAAGCACAATTACTTTACCTTGCTATCAGGTGAATCAAGCACGGTCCTGAGAACAGCAGCATTCTTTCCAGTGCTATTCTAAAACAAACCCCCTTTTCTTGTGGTGATCAGGTAAAATCTTACTGACTTTGGTGGACACTGGAGGTAGTCTTCATTGAGCAAAGCTGTAAGTAGCAATTGAATTATTTTTTTTTGGAGCATGTAGTATCAAAAAGTAGTAGCTGCCACACAGATGACATAGAAGGTAAACCAAAGGATATTGATTGGTGATGGCAAGTGGAATTTTAATACAAAGGCATAGTAGTGGAAATGGTTTCCAGAATGATTAAATCAGTTCACCAGCTGGAGGAGGTGACTGGAGGCTCCAAAGGCATGGAGAAGCAGTGCTGCAGTAGAGACCAACCTGTGAGCAAGCAAACTGGACAGAATTTTGTGATTATTAGAAAAAATTTCTCCTCTTTCTTAATCACTAAAAGTGATGTTTAGGAAAACATGAAAGTTGCTTCATTCATTGTGAAGCAAACATGAAATCTAACTTGTGTCACTTTTCCATGCACTAACGCAAAGTATGGATAGTCATATGGATACCAACAGGATCCAACAGGTAGGAGTTTTCAACTTCATATCCCTTAGTATTAATTTTCTACTGCAGTATTATAATACATGAGTTTAAATCTGTATTCACATTGGCTTAATGGGCAACTTCAATATTTAAAATTCCTGATAAACAAAGATTTCAGCCTTAATTAGCACCCCCCCCATATATTATTTTTTAAATACTGTATAGGATTAACAAGTACCACATTCCAGTGTACACACATACAAATGGGAATGAAGATATTTAGTTACTCAGGGACAAAAAACTGAAATAATGATTGTTAAATACTTTTGAAAATTGCAGTTTATTTATTCAGTTAATAAGACAGAAAAGTCTCTACAGCAACTGCTCTCATGGTAAAGCACTAATTCCACATGACCTTCTTTAATAAACTGTGGGTGTTTTTTCCAAAAAGCATACACAGAGAAAATTTGTTCAGCAGAATAGTTTAAAGGGTAAAACCTTCAAGAAGTAGAGACTGGTCAAATGGACCAAACATTAAGTACTTATCTCAATTATCAGGACTTCTCAGGCTTTTGAAATTAGACTGGCTATCTCTCTTTTACAGGCTTCCTTAAAACATTGGCTGTGTTGCTGCTCCCATTTTAAAGCCTTTTGTCCTTTTTCCAGCTGGAAAACAAACTTAAGCAGCATTTAATATATCAGAACATTGAAGAAGATGAAAGCTGAATTCCTTTTAAAAACAGTTAGAAAATGGATAAGCAGTTGAATGAATGAAAGAGTGGGTAGTGTCTTTTTTCTTTCTTTTTCTTTTTTCTAATCTTCCAAATATAATGGACAATCCGAAGACGAGCTTGAGATGCACAGGACTGCTTTCTCTTAAGCTCCATTAAATCAATTAACAAGCTGGGAAAAAGATGGATATCTTTCGTCAGAGTGCCTTTATTGGAGGTTTGGTTGAACCACATTGCCTCAAAAGGATTATTCTGTCTGCATTTGAATTTAATGCAATAATAATACTGAAGCGTAAAAAATGCATATATAGAGTTGAATAGAAAATTCTAATCAAGAAGGGAATGACAGAAAGGTATGCAGAAGGCCAACATTTAATCAACTAAGCCAAGAAAATATAAATGGTCAAATCTTTATCCCTCCTGATTGCAAATGCATAAAAAAGATTGCTTTCTATTCAAAGACAGCAATACCGTCTACCATATGCTCAGTTTAGGGCTGACTTGTCTTAATCAGAGTTGAAAAGAGCTAGACAGAAAAAAAAAATCCTGCTTTAACTCAGTCCTGTCAGTCTTGGTAGAATCAGAATTTCATTCATTGTTTTTCTGCAATGCCTATGCATTCCTTCCTTCATTGTGCCTGTTTATCTCACAGCTGGATGGCAGATTTTCTGCATTTGGATATGCTTTATCCAGGTAGATACTGGGACTCTTGGGAGCTGGAGGGCCTTGAAAATGAAATAGACAGGCTGGTCGCTGGTTTTCAAGGCAATTGAGATTCCATGGACTCTCTTTGCCTTAGAGATCAAAGGCTTTTTTCAGGTTTTGTGCTTTGTCTTTGGGTCAGATAGGTTGGTACCTCAGACCAGAGTATTCTTGGGCTTTAAAATATATAACCACAGGGGCTACACCGGCTTCTAAAACAGACACAAGGAATATCCAGTTCGTTTGACAAAATGACAAAATACCAAATCCTGAAGGAAAAAGAATAGTGTTTCTTGACACAATTCTAGACATACTGGTGAAGAGCTACCATGTTTAAAAGTAAAATTTAAGCAGAGTCTCAGTGTAATTGAAAAATGGAAAGTTGAGGCAATCCCATTCAAAGAGAAAAAAAAATTACGTAGTTGTTTTTACTTACATGAAAGGCCTCTGTGCAAAATTTATTTTTAAGTCATACACTCTGTAGAGATGATAAAACAGAATGTGTCAAAGCAATTTGAACAACTTCAGGTGCACCAGAAATGAAGAATATTGCATCCTATTGCCACATGTAGATTTTCTGGCATTTAACAAGTTGTTAGATAATGATGTAGTCATTCCCTCAGTGGGATACTAATCCTAGTCCTCCTGACTGCCTGCTGTCATAAAACCTGTGAGAACTTAGTATCAGTGAGATGCCTCCTTTCTGCCAAACTCAACTATAATTGACCAATGGGTTAAAAAATTACAGGAAATCATGAACATATACACAATATAGCTCCTTAGAACTGGGTTTAAATATATCTAACCTGCTCAAACTAACCCAAATCCCTAAATATAATGCCTATGGTTGTCTCTTAATGATGGGTGAGTAATTTTTCATTTGCAAGTTATTTCTAAGGGAAAAAATACTTTTCTCAGTAAAGTGATTTCTTCCTTTCAATGATGAGGAAATTAAGACTGATTTAATTTCACATCCTTTTAAAGCAAAATGTAAAGAAACACTTGGGAAAAAAAAGGTGCACTGTTACAGTTATGCACTAGATTTTTGCAATAGTATGTAGAAGTCCCATAATAAAGCTAAACTAAGCCATTTTTCCAAATGGCCGACACATAGAAATAACATAGTTTGTTGATGGAAGTAGTACCTTTTATTAGCTCAGCTGGATTACTGAGAAAAAGTAAAGAACTTTTCAGGCATACAGATCTTTCAAGAACTTTTCCTTTTTTATGGCAACAGGATTTTCCAGTCAGTCTAACTACAATCCATCTAAAAATCTTCTGGAAAAGAGGTCCTAAAAACTTCTAGAGATGCCATCAGAGAACTGCAGTCACAGCTAGGACAGCCTTGTGACTGCTTCTATAACATCTTGAGATGCTTCAGAGAAGCCATCAAGAAATATCGAACCCACACAAAATGATAATATCTGATGCTTTAACATCAGTTTGGAAAAAAATCCAGAAAGGTCAAGATGAGTAATAAATCCAATATAGTACAAAGGAGCAGAAGCCAGTGTAATTACCTAACCAATCTCTTATATAAAACAGACCATTGCATGTCTTAATTATTGTGTAAGAGACCAGCAATTGGAATAGATCAAGACTTGCTCTATCTAGGTCTGATTCATTCTTTCTCTTTAACCATTTCAGCTATATAATGCATTCCTAATCCCTTCTTCAAGCTTCATTTGGTATTGTCTTCCGTGATCCTTTTCTCAGGCTTCTTTTGGTATTTTCTTTAAGTAGAGGTGAGCCAAAATCTCATTTAATGAAGATATAATATTGGGCACTAGTCTAGCTCCAAAGAATTAAAAGAAAAATAAGAGCGAAAGATTTTTCTCTATATAAAATGTCAACTCTTAATTTGTCAGTTTGTTCTTTTGTTACCTCTCTTTTAAAACTCAGAACTTTTTCTCCTAGTACCTTCTGAGTTACATAAAACACTTTCATAATCTTTACTGTTTCTTTCTCCCCAGGATGATATTTAAAGTAATACACAAGAACCTGAAATTGCAGAACTGCCTGTGATTAAGATTCGGGGAAATGTATTTTACTGCTCCGAATGATCTCATATTTAAATAAAAGAACACTTTAAAGAAAAACAAAGCACTTAAAAATGACACATTTCTTTCTCCCTCGGTAATTTTCCACCTTCTAACATCTTAAATAAGGCAAGTTTGTACTTTAGTGCAAACTTTCACAGAAAACTAATCAACAAAATGAATGCATTACTAGGAATAACAGCTGAAATTACCTCAGCAGGGTGGTTTTGTAGCTATGTTGGTACCTTCATTAGGCAACTCAGGCTGAGCAGGATAATGTGTGTGCATACATGGGTATATCCAGATACAGGTTACATAATGTGACAGAAAAGTGGGCAGAAGATTGAGCCATAAGAGGACATGAGATTCCATGGGTGAAAATCCTCTTTCAAAGGTATGTTTTGTTGGGATTCCCAAGATGTGATGAATTCCCTTCTGGGTGGGTAGGACTGGATCTGCACAGAGGATTCATCCAGATCTGAATTCTCCCCTCTCTATACTAAAGATACGTTAGGGATAACTTTTTTTTTTCCAATTTCCCTTTTGTTTACTTCATCTGCCCTACTTTTCAGCTTTCACTCCAGACACCTATTCTCCAGGTTTTGTGTTCCTGTGTTCTCACTTTTTTGCAATTTCCATTTCTCAACCTGTTTTTAAAGTCAAGATTCCTGCCTTCTTTTTTTTTCTGTTTATTTTTTTCTAGGTCTTACTGTTCCTTCTTTGTGTTTCTTCCCATTCTCTCTTTCATAGTACTATTCCACCTAAGTCTATTTTACTCTTTCTTCCTAATCTTGACTGGAGCTGAACTTTCTACTCTCCCAGCCTTTTCTGTGCTTCCCCACCAGCTTCTATATAATTTCCAGTCAATTTTTGCTTTCTTTAGTAATTTCCTTTCTCTGCCTCCTGGGCATGCAAGACAAGCTATTCACTTTCAGAAGCAGCAAACAAGCAGCAAGCCTACTGAAAAGTCCCTGAGCAAGACAAGACAAGTAATAGCTGTTGCCAGCATCAGTGGAGACGGCAGCAAGGCAGTCTCACGGGGAGCAGGGGATGTAGTCTGGGGCTCCTCATGGGATGCCACCACACTGCTGGCAGTTGGAGAAGCAAATAACTTTCCTTTGGGAGGGGGGTGATGGCTGGAGCATTACTAATAGATTAGAGTTTAAACAAGAAGGAAAATAAGCTTATCCTCATGCCTTAGAAAGGCAGACAGTTGGAATCTCATTATGATACTTATTGCCTCATAAAAAATATACTTAGAGGGTATCTTGGCATTGCCCTTCTTGACCTACTGACTCAGCAGTATTCACAGATTTGAATGTGGCAGTCCACATGATGCTACTTGCAATAATTTTTGGATTCAGGCAAACACAAGACGTCCTGCATCAAATTTACCATGTTTTTTTTTACATGGGAAACTAGTTTGTAGGGTGCTCACTAGTTTGTAGTAAGTCATTTTGTTCAAATTTACTTTTCTAAATCCCACTAGATTTATTTGGAAAGGATGTTGATTGCTCAGGGAAAGGTGGTTGTTTCTTCACTCTTCTCACTCTTAATGCACTTGCCTGTTAGTTGCTTCAGTAACAAATGTCTTCCCTTCAGAGGGGAATTCCTACATCTTTCCCAGATGCAAGGGAACTGATTTGAAGAACCCACTATGGTTTTGTTGCTTATGGTGTGAAATTACTTGAACTTCCCCAACACGTCTACAAGCAGGTTATTATATTGTGGGACAGGGAGAGGAAAAGAATTTGTGTGATCCCTGGATAATTATATCTGAGCTTCATGCTCAGGGTTGTTCTGCATGGCATATATGGGATATGTGAGACAGCAGATGCATGGGAAGTTGAAAGAGCCACTTCCAGCAGTAATGCAGTCATGGGAGTGAGAGCACTAGTAGGTGGACTGCGTCCTTTACATCATTCTTGAAGTATTTAAGAAATGCTAGGCAATAAAGGCATATTTAGTTTTGCAAGCAGTTAAGTGACTGCTGGCTGTATTTTTCTTTTATTTGCTCTGTCTGCATTTATATACAGATGATTATATTTGCTTTTCCTGTCATGTTAGGTTTGCTACCTCAGTAGATGTTGCCTGCCTGAGCCATTCTCAGTGTGCAATACTGATTAGTCTCAGATTTTCAATACAATGTTAAATCTGTAATGGCAACTGACCATATTCATTTCCCAAGACAATGTAAGGTCTGCAAGAATGAGCTTGAAAATATTTCATAAATTATTCCTATGGTTTTGTTTTCTTTTTATTTATTTAAAGCAAGTATGACATTATCAGCTTTTTTTGATACTAATCTTTTCATGCAGATGAGCTTACAGTGTGCTCTGTAAATATAAATGCAGTTTCTTCTTGGTAGGAGAAATCCTTAAGGCCCTAGGAGAATAGTAGTGCTTTCTGCATTTAGGGGCCTACTTTATACACATCTTTTTAACAGGCAGAAATGTATGCTTCTGTGTTTACAAAATTAATTAGAAACTGCAGGAAATTTTCCTGTTGATTTCAACTATCTAATGTACTATATATTTATATTACCACTAGATATGTTCAAAACAGAAAGATGGTGTAATTTTTGGAAACATAGGGCTTGCATAATTTCATCACTTAATACAGTTATTGCAGCAGCCAATCTGGTTGTCAAGCAGTGTCATTCCTATGTAATTTTTACCTTTCTTTCACATTGTCCTCTTAAACTCCAATAGGAATAATAAATAACATGTGAAAAGTCACCAAAGGAAGACAACTTTTAACCTTAGAAATACAAGTCAGACTGCACTTTTGTTTCAATCACTTCTCTAGAAACACATGAAAATACGTTATAAAGTGAGCACAGAGACCCAGAAAAGTCCAATATGAGCATAAAGAAATTCTTTATTAAGAAAGCAGAATGTCTTTTTTTCAAAGCCCATCATATTGAACATATTTACTGACCATTATTATCATGATGTTTCCTTCCCATTTAGGAGATTGTCAACTTCAACTGTCGGAAGCTGGTGGCTACAATGCCTCTTTTTGCTAATGCAGACCCAAATTTTGTGACTGCCATGCTAAGCAAACTGAGATTTGAGGTGTTCCAGCCTGGAGATTATATTATCCGAGAAGGGGCTGTGGGTAAGAAGATGTATTTCATTCAACACGGTGTTGCTGGTGTCATCACCAAATCCAACAAGGAGCTGAAGCTGACAGATGGCTCTTACTTTGGAGGTGAGTAGGAAAAAATGAATGATAACACTGGATATACTAATACACTAAACCAAAGCACATACAGATAAACAAAATACATACAGATAACAGATTAAAAGAGACTTTTGAATAAGTTAACTAAGAGTCAGTTGCCTAGACAATTCAAACCGCAGTGAAGTGTGCAAAATATTTCTGAACAAAACATTCAGAGTCTGCTTACTGTTGTGAGAACAGCTGTTACAAATGCAAAATGACCTTCCAGAATTTTGAAGTTATTTTGAATTAAAATTGCTGTTATTTAACAGAATATATTTAAATAAAAATATACTAATTTGCATAGCTATTTTATAGCTTTTCACAGGTAAAACTGATAGGATTAATCTTTAAAAAATAATAGAATGCTTGAATCATAAATCTAATGGCAAAAATTGTAGTAAGAATTGAAAAATTAACAATGAATAGAAGAGCATTCTTTACATGGGATATTTTGTAATTAATTCATATTTAATATGTTTTTTGTGCTTTTTCAATTAATTTTAGCACACATCAGTGTTTATCCTGACAATATATACTAAGAGAAACTGGACTTCCTATTTGACTAGGTAGCACTCTAACAGATGTATATTATTATTAAATAATATAAAAAATTAAATCAGGCATTACTTTTAATCCTAATTAAACTAGTCTGGTAATCCTAATGAAAAATAGTTATTTGCTTAGATGAAGGCATCTGAATATGTATATCTTGATGAATGCAATTGCTTTTCCTACATATAATAATTGACAATACAAAATAGTTGTTCCCTGTGACTGTCAATTATCTTTATGCAATGGAATAGGTGTCTGCTTTCACAAGCAGGCTGGTTTTCAGAAGCTGCTTGAATATTTGTGTGTGTACCACTGCTGCTCATGAAAATTACAGTTAGCTTGTCAGTGTATTAATTTGCTGCTGAATTCCATTAATGATACCATAACTGCCCTTTCAGAAAATGCTCAATTGACAGCCTAATCAGTGCCATTTAGTTAGTAAAGAGAAGGGGGAAGCTAAGAAAAGTGAATTGGGCTCAGCATTTCAATTGGGCTATAGAGTTACTTAACTAATCCCATTTTAGAATAATACGCTAAAGCAACTCCTACTGATCTGGCCAGAAGACCTTGTCACTTCGAAGTAGCCTCTGCAAGGTGATTTGTATCACCAGTATTTGTAGAAGCACTTTGGTAAAGAGGTCTTGTGCTTATCCCACAGGATTAAACTGTAGATGCTGAAGACAGGAGATTAAGTAGAAAGAAAAGGTAAATGCTGAGGATGAAGAAACAGAGCAACCTTGGTCTTGGTCTCCTCTATGCTTAGCAGTGCCCTAGTTTATGAAAATGTCTTTGCAAGAGCCTGCGTGCTGAATCTGGCCATAATACTCCTCTGAACCAGCAGAGGATCAGAAGAGATTGCACATAAAAGTATTTTACATAACTGTCAGCCTGTTGTTGAAGTGCAAACAACTATTTAGCTCATCCTATTCAACTGCTGCCCTTCTTAACAGGAATGCAGACAAAAAAATAAGCTACTTGCAATATCCAGACACTACAGGAACTTACTATACTGCATACCAAAGCACTTTTGCTCATCCAAACTGCAGCTGGGATGAGACAGGTGTTGCAAAAATGGGTGGTAATGCATCCAAAGCCTGCTGGGGCAAACAGAAGGTAATAATAGATGCTGTGGCATGGAGGGGTGAGAAAAGACAAGTGCACAGGGAGACAGGAAATGCCCCAAGATCCAGAGTGATGTACCTCAGACCTGTTGTAGAAAAACACCATATATTGCGAATTTCCAGAAGTGTATTTCCAGCTGGGGAGAAGAAAGACCTATCTGGATCAGAGGAGCTGTGGATGCCCTATCCACAGATACGTTCAAGGTCAGTCTGGATTGGGCCCTGAGCAACCTGATCTAGTGAATGTCATCAATGGCAAAGGCATTGTAACTAGATGATCCTTAAGGTCCCTTACAACTCAAACCATTCTATGATTTTATAATTCTATGACTGCAGCTGAAAAGATAGAAAACAAGCTGCAAATCAGATATATGTAAATTGAAAAGGTTGGGATTCTCAAAGGAGAAAATAAAAATTAGTTCTAAAATTGTCATCTCTCTGGAGAATACCCACTTTCCCTGAAGTGTGTATCAGAATCTGAGTAAAGCTTCCTGACCAAAGCAGACACAAGGAATATTGCATAGTGATAAAATAATAAACTGGAAGTCAAGGCTGCATTCAAATCCTAAAACCAATATACCCTTTTTTTGCTTAAAGGACACATGATAAATCCGAAGCTCACGCTGTGTTTAAAAAGCTACTTGTAACAACTGATCTGTATAGCTCCCAGGTCTGACACAATACATCAGTATCAACACCTGAGCTCCCAAAAGCAAGTAAAGGGCATACAGGTGACAGGGTGCTATGCCTAAACAGATCATTTTTTAATTTTTTAAAATATCTTATGTTTTGAAACTTCCTTGTCCCAGCTCAGAGATGCTAACTTCTGTCTGTCGGGTATGTCCCAGAGCTGAGTTACCTGGGGACCTTGGCTCTGGAGAGATTTGCAGGCTCACTTCCAGAACAGTGAACGGTTTCACCAGCATCCTGCCTTGGATTTGGAAAACTGAACTCTTAATATGTAAAATATTTCTGTGCTAATAACATTATATCAGGAAAACAATTTAGGTAAAAAAACTTACCAATAAAAAAACCAACAACAAGTTGTGGGAAAAAAAATAAAACTTACCAATAAAAAAAAAAAAATACAAGTTGTGGGAGAACTGGAGATTAGTGTGAAAGCCAAGATTTAAGAGGAACCAAGGCAGAATCATGAGTATTTGGGAGTGACTTGAATGGAGACTGTTGGGAGAATGAAAGTTGAAATGAATGAAATTAATGAAACCAAAAGTTGCAGTAAAAAAAAAGAGGAAATATCTTGAGGTTTGAGGACTGATGTTGAACATTTAAATTCTCTTGCCTGATCTTTGTTTTTAATTAAAAACAGGCTTAGATCTGGTTTAATAGGAAACCAAATAAACCTTACAGTTGGTTGGTAATTCTTCTCAAAAAGAATATGCTGGATAACCACCAGTGGAATAGATTAGTCAGACTACACCTCTGCTGTACACTTTCTGTTCATTTTTGAGAGACCTGTCCTGGTTTAGGGCAAATTTGGGAGAAAACCTCCAAAAGGGCCCCCCCCCCCAGAAAGCCAAGCCACATGGCCCCTTCACCCAACCAGATCAGGAAAAAATTTCCTCAGCGAGAAGTGGGAAAAAATCTTTTTATATTAACAGGCAGAGCACTCCCCAGCACACAAAATGAACAATACCAGATGACAAAACTCATTTGCTGCTCTGAAGAGATGACAAATTCAGAAAGCCTCTCCTGTGGGTGATCTCTCTGTTATCAATCCCTCTGGCACTGGCAAAGGCCGCTGCCCACAGCAGGCCCCGGTGGCCACAAAGTGCAAGCTCTCGGTGTTTCCCTGGGTCTCAGTCTGGAGCAGGTTAGAACAGATCTAAGAAAAGGGAAAGAGAAAACCATTCCAGGGAACTTCTCTGCCTCAGCCAGCTAAACTAACTGAAGATCAAAGGAGGGTCCTGTTCTGCCCTGTCTGTGCCCAGACACTGCAGTGGATTTCTGTGTTCAGCCGTATGTGGAGTGAGTGAAGTCTCTGATAACAAACTCCGTGCTTCTTCTCCCCCCCTTTCCTCTCAGAGCCAGTCTTGAAGGCACAGAATACGATATCCAGCATTAACAGAACACACCATGGGGATACAAGCATCATAACATCACCCTAGGACAGGGACATGCAAAGTGGTGACAACAGAAAGATCTGGGCTTGGCTACTGTCTGCCTCCTTCCTCATCTGCACTCACTGGTTTCTCCTTTGGGGAGGGAAGGAGAAAATACAATTCTGTAACCACAAAGATCTTGTGGTTTACTCCCTGGTATTTCTGTGGGAAGAGCTTTTTGTCCCTTGACCTTCATGTTTGTCCATAAATGTAATCTTCTTGAACTTTGTGTGCAGGAGCAATTTTTAGCCCAGCATTTCATTTCTTCCCAATAAGTGGGTTTTTTTCAGACTGCTAGTTGAAGGACATTATCATCCTACATATCTCCTCCCAGTGCTAGCAGGAATTTGAAAGCAGTTTCTGGTACTATCCTTTTCAATAGGCCATATTCCCCCTACCATATTCATCATTTGCTCATGTGAATTTTTATAAAAGGGACAGGAATTAGACAAGGAAGAAGACATGAAACTACTTTTCACTATACTGTGCAGTTATATAGTTATTTCTACTTCAGTGAAATTATGTAAGCCACAGTTAATAATGAAGAATCGTGGCATTTTAATACTCTATGATGGCTTTTATTGGATTTATTTCTAATTTAACTGTATCTTGTTTTTTCCAAAACATCAGTGGATTTTTTATGTCCTTAATTTTTTGTTCTCTGTTTGGTAACAGTTCCCCATTACTAGAAGTTTGGTTCCTAGTTCCCCATTATTAGAAATGGGATTGCCACTATCGTAGCATAGTTAGCAGTAGATTCTTCTTTTCCTTGTACAAGTACAAGAGAAACTTCTCACACTCACACTGACAGAGTTTTCATATGGCAGGAGATAAAGTTGCTCTCAGTCGAAATTACCATAGAAACATAAAATGGCTTGTGTTGAAAGGGATGTTTAACATAATCTACTTCTGCTCCCCCCACCGTGGTCAGGGAGGGATTCCTTTCACTAAACTGAGTTGCTAAAAGCCCCATCTGGGTGTCCATCCTTGAACATGTCAGGAACGGGGCATCTGCACCCTCTCTGGGCAAGCTGTGCCAGTGCCTGACCACTCTCACAGAATAGATGAAGAGCCTGAAACAGAACAGATGTAAGACTCTAAGAAAAAAATTCTTTTTTTCTTAGAGTCTTACATCTATTCTGTTTCAGTTCGAAGCCATTTCCCCTTGTCCTTTCACCACATGCTCTTGTAGAAAGTCTCTCTCTGTCTTTCTTGGAGACTCCCTTCAGGTACCAGAGAATCTCAATTAGGTCACCTCTAAGCCTTCTCTTTTCCAGGCTGAAAAACCCAATTCTGTCAGCTTTGCCTTATAGGAGAGGTGCTCCAGCTTTCTTATTATCTTGGCCTCCTCTGGATTTGTTCCAATAGGTCCAAGTCCTTCCTATCTTGGAGACCCCAGCTCTGTGTGCAGTGCTCCAGGTGGGTCTCAGCAGAGCAGAGCAGAGCAGAGCAGAGCAGAGCAGAGGGGCAGAATCCCCTCCCTGCCCTGCTGCCCATGGGGCTCTGGGTGCAGCCCAGGACACGTTTGACTCTCTGGGCTGGCAGTGCCATGGCTGGGCCATGTGCAGCCTCTCACCCACAGCACCCCAAGCCCTTCTGGGCAGAGCTGCTCTGCCTGTGCTGGTACCAGGGGTTGTCCCAGCCCAGATGCAGCACCAGCACTTGGCCTTGCTAAACCTCCTTATATTCTCATGAGTTACTTCTTGAGCTTGTCCAGGTTCCTCTGGACAAGGCATCCGATCCTTCAGAAGTGTCAGCTGCACTGCTTAGTCTGGATTCATCGCAAATTTGCTGGGAGTGCTCTCAACTCCTTAATTTATTTCATTAATGAAGATGCTACACAAGACTGGTCCCAGTATGGATCCCTGAGGGACACCACTTGTCACTGATGTCCATCAGGACTCTCAGCCATTGACAAGTGCCCTCTGGATGTGACCATACAAAAAATTCTTTATCCAAGGAATTATGATCTAGCTGCCTGTAAGGTTAGTGACATGTGACTGAAGATCAGGAGAAAATGAATGGATGGTACGAACTATGTTAACACGTAGGACAAAACTGTGGGGAAGAGCGTGGGGAGCAATATAGATGTCAACAGAGAGAGAACTCTGTGGGCAGGAGTCAGGTTGTGAGTGTTGCAAATAAATGGGAGACAGAGCAGCTGACAGTGCAGGGGAACATCATGGGCATGAGACTGATGGGAAAGGGAGGAAAATGCAAGTGGCAAGCACAGTTTTGAACAACCTCCAGAAGCTGGAAAAGAGTGGGAAGGTGCTTACACCTATTCCTTTTGGGTAGCAAGTTGGAAAACCTGACTGCACGTGTGTTTGCAGTTAAGCTGAACTGAAAACTTGAGATTGACACACTTGACCTCAGCTTCCTCGAATGAAGAATGAAAAGGTGAAAAATGTAAGCAATTGTATTTTGAGGATGTTGTGATTATGAAGTGGTTTAATTTTCTTGTCATTTTGTCCCTGGTCCTGAGTATCTACAGTTTACAAAACTGAAAATACAAAGTACACAGCAGTGGATAATGACAGTTCCCCCATTTTTGCTTTCTCTGTCACAGTGCATATTTGTCTTTCTCTTTAATATCTTGGTAGTTCAAACTCATTTATGATATAATCCTAGTAATAAATGGTAGGAAGGAAATTGCCAGGTTCCAATCCTGTTGAACCTTTTTCTCTCAGTAGCAGGTGATTGGATTAGAAATTGCTCTTCTTGTGCCAGGAGGAATTACTGAACAGATTGTGTTTTAATTCTTCACTATACATACAAAATCGTCAAAATGCAAAGATTTTGACATCTTTTGAGATGAAGCATAAGAATATGAGTCTTTTGCTTATAGAAGAAATTAATTCATCAGTTACAGGGGCTTTACAGAGCAGAATTATTAACATATCTAATGAGCCTAATACTAATCTAATTTACCTATACCAATACATATTGATAGAAACTGATTACTACCACTGCTGTGCGATTTTTGCTGTGGTGAATTGTTTCAGAAACACTCCATAATAATATTATGTAAGTTGGTAATTCAAAATCTCTGATAATTAATCTGACATTAATTATCAAACATGCAGTAGTGTAATAAACTAAAGAGATGTTTGCTTTAATACAATAAAGCCTTTCCAATTATCTCCTTCCTCTTACTCAAGATGTGTGGGTCTTAAGGGTACTTCAGTCATGACAGTAAGATTAAGCCCTGCAAATTCTCCTTCCCTTTTGGAAAGGCCTTCTGCTCCCTCATACCTTGTGACCCTCCACTCCTCTGCACATCCCTCACTGCAGACTCAGTCAGATGCTGTTCCCATGCACTCACCTACAGACAGCAGGCTCCTGCCTCGAGAGCCAAGTGGAAAAGCAGCTTTCAACCATTGATAACTTGCCTGAGATTGTTACCCCTGCAAACATAAAAAGTTTTAGCTCTCCCAAAGCTAGTGCAGAGGACTTTGATGAGCAGGACTGGTTTCATGAGGTCCTGTGCCCTGTCAGCTGCCCGCCCTGTCAGAATCAGAACCAGAGTGACTCAGGACAGGTAGTCCTGGTTTAGATAAGCACTTGCCTCCATGAGCTGGTGTGTTAGAGTGGGGCTCACATGCCTACAGAGAGAAGAAAGGAATAAATCCCCCACTGCCCAACCAGTAAGCCCAGCACAGCTTACTCAAAGGAGGATTTCTGGGAACACATTCAGGACTCTGCTGTTACTTCATTTGCTTACTCACTGATGGACAGAGGCCTGATTCACTGTGGTCTCATCCTGCTCTTTTCTGTAGTCACTGGCAAAATTCCTCTCAACCACAAAGGACACAAGATAAGGCTGGTCTCCCTGCTATCTTTTCCTTTCTCCATCTGTTTTCCCACCTGTGTTTACACAGGTTTTCCTTCATGCAGCAGCCCAGACATATGTTTCTGGAAATTTAACCCCTTTTTTGCTGTTTTTAACAGATACTATATTAGAGCTGAAGAAATGTTGACATTGCTAGGGAAATCCAAACTTAGTGTTTAGGAAGTGCAGATATATTTTTATCAATTAGGTCTGAGGGCCCCATGGAGGTTTTGTTAGCTGAAGGAGTTTCCTAATTCCAGTAGATAAATCTTCAGTAACTCACACTGCCCAATTTTTTCATGTATCCGTTGCAGATCCAGCTCCCCATTTTTTTTTCCCCCACTGAAAATCCCACTGGTATTATGCCACTTGGAATCAGTAGATAAATCAGTTTTTAGACTAACTAAAACTCATACCTCTAAATTTTTTTTTTCCTATCAACTTCCAGGTGTGTTGAACACAAAGAAATGAATGTGATTTAAAAAAAAAAAATATGAGCTGTATATATGAGAATTACTGTGTGTGAATATGAAATTGTATTGGTCCATCTCTTATGTTGTAAAAGGAGACAAATACATGTTTTATTTTACTTACTCAAAGGCAGATATCACTATCTGTGCTTCATGTCATCATTCATCTAGCAAATCTATCTAGAAACCAGATTCTCATTGCCATCTTCCCAGACAATGTCACAGAGACATATTATAGCATCTTTTCTTTTTTGGTTTATTTTTTGTAACATGTAGTTCATGGAATGCCTTCAATTTTAAATGTTTTATTTTGCTTCAATTATTTAATGCAGTTTTAACATTTACCCTTCTGCACTTAAAATTCTAATAAACTCTATTTTGCATTTACTTCAGCTTGTAGAAGGCCAATTAGACAGAACTTCTTTGACCTACCTATTATTTATGGAACTTTTCCCCCTCTCGGAACAGTAACTGTCAGTATATTTTAGACCAGTGCAGTGGAAAATAATACCATGGGAAATGTTGAGTCACTTTAGATTATATTTTCCCACTTACTTTTTTCTGGTTACACTCTAGGTGCTTCCTTTTGATAAAATACTTTAAAAGATTTGCAGTATAATACTGATTATAAATAGGAAAAAATCTGTTGAAGTGCTTTACATATGGACATTATGATATGGTATGATTTATAATTTTACATTTTGCAAAAAGACTGCATATGGCTATTCGTTATTCAAGGTAGTGGTGGATTAAGTCTTTCAATATTCATACTATAATCCAGATAGTTAATTATAAGTAGCCCCACTGAGGTGTGATTATTCGTATTCTTAATAGCAGGGACATAATTAAATGCTTTAAGGGAGCAGGATCTCCACATCTCCATGCCAACTCGTTTGTAAAACATTTTTCAGCTGAACAGTATAGAACATTTTTCTAAAAATATTGTCTGCAAGAGGGCCTAAAAATTAAATATCTTTTTGGCACAGACTAATCTGCCATTTTGAGGCTACATAATATGCAATAGTCCTCATAATATTGCATAATTTCTTTTTGACAATAAATTGTTATGTTGTTCTTTTGGCATCATATTTTATATTGAAAATAACAGTCAGAAGGACTTCTTGCTATTCAAACTCAATAATTTTTTTAAAAGTGCAAGAGAATTTTTAGGAAGATAGAATAAAAAAAACTTACTCTTTTATGCTAAAAGGTAGAAGCTGATTTGGGTTTAGGAGTTTTATTAGGTAGCAAACATAAATTTAACAGTATTCATAATTATAACACAAGTAATATGTCTTGCAATCTAAAAGCATAAATAAATTAAAATTATAATTCTACTAATTCAATAACAGCATACATTTTTAATTTAAACTTTATATAACTAGACAGAAGTAAAATATGACATAGCATGCCTTGGAAATCAAATGTGGTCAACACAGATAAAGCAGAAGATTTTCCAAGCACCTTCAATTTCACACAGTAGAATTTTAACTAAATATTTGAGTTTAGATTAAATATGTAATGTAAATATTTAATTCAGAACTGACAGTCTCGGATAATTTTTTTAATAATTTAATGAAAAGAAGTACAATATTTTTATAGTCGACTTTAATTTAACTTGAATAGTTTAAATTGTAACTGTTAGTGTTTGCTAAACTCAACAAAAGCATACCACTGAATACATAAGGAACTAAGTGGGTTTTTTTCAATAGACAGTAAGCATCCATCACAATAAAAGTAGGAGTAAATGAATTAGATAAAATCACTTTTGGCCTTTGACACAGTGAGTATGGAAACTACATCTGTACTTAGGCATATTATCTTAGAATGTTAGCTTAATTATTAATTTTGTAAAGCATATAGAATTCCTAAAGGTGTGGGCTTTTAAAAGATAATAAATAGACTATCTTAATCACTCTTTTTAGAAAGAATACTTTAATAAGTAAGAAGAAAAACATATAGATGCTCTGTCATAAATAGCATTGAAGACAAAATATGCACTTTTATTTCTATTTTATAAAATGATCCTAAGCTTCTGTTCTGTCTTACAGACCTTTCTTAGAAGAATTTGATAGAACATGGGAGAATAGTCAGGATGTAAGAAATGTTCATAAGTCTAGATGTGGCACTCAGTGCCAGGGTCTGGCTGACAGGGTGGAGTTCAGTTGAAGGTCAGACTTGATGATCTTAGAGGTCTTTTCCAACCTCGCTGATTCTGTGTTTCTGTTACTGGCTTTTGTCTGCACTAGTAATGAAAACTTGGCCACAGCTATTTTCAGAACCTGAACATGGAAGAAAGCAAAGAGAGGTCAGGATGAAAAATAAGAAGTTCCTGCTCAGATAACTTGCCACATTTTATTAAGATGAGAAACTGGTTTCTCCTAGCTAAGTGGCATAAAATACACATTTGGAGCTAAAGAAAGGGTTGTTGGCAAACCCTAAAATATTTTTTTTTTATTTAATAAGTATTTGTCTATAAATTCTATCAAAGTTTGGGTCAATTAAATGTAGGCACTTTTCAAATGAGTACTTTTCCCCTAAGTAATTTTTTGCTATGTCTTTTGCTATTTTTACATTAAAATAAATAAAATACTATTAATTAGACTATGAACATGTAGAGAGCTCAGGTCTCAGTCTTCAGAGACAGAAATTTCGTACTACACACAGGCAATAAAAATGTTAGCTAAACTAATGTATGGGGATTTTGTTTGGGGAATTTCAGGGTTTTTTTGTTATTTGTTTGGTTGGATTTTTATATAGGATGACTAATAAGGGCAACAGCTATCACAAATTACAAATAGATATATTTAAAATAAGTTCAGGTAAGTAGTTTAAAAAGTGATAAAAGACTGGAGATGGGATATTACAGAAGTTGCTTTTCATTCCAATCAGCCATTTTCAGCCCCTCTTCAAAACAATAACTTCTCAGTTATGTATCCAGGCTCCCTCTCTCCAACTGATGAGCCCAGATATCTGAAAGCAACTCAACAGACAATTATTGCTGTCATATTTTAAACGAAGATGTTATGCAGGCTGTATCTCCTAACTCAAACTCACTTGTCTGCAATTCCGTATTTAGTGTAAACATGATGGCAAAAGCGGCAGTTTTTCCATAGCTTCCTTTTGGACAGTCCAGATTACAAATCTGGCTGTAAAAGGCAGGATTTATCTCCATTTTCTGTTCTCCTTAAGCTCTCTTCCTTGCTGCAGAAATGTTCCTCTTGAGCAGTGACTATATTTTAGGATTTCTTAAATGCAGGACTGAATTTTTTAGAACACAGATTACTGAAATTTTTTAATTGCATCAAGCTACATTCTGAGTAATTTTAAGACATGGTGGTAGATATTTTAGTAACTATAAAAACAAAACCATCATATCTCTGAGTTTACCATTGCATACACTAGCAACAATACACTGAAATTTTGAACACATTAAAAATGTGGAAAAAATATAGAAAAATGTATTTCTAGAGTTTTCCGGAATTTAATAAAGAAAAAGAAAACAGAAGTGTAGATGATTCTGTTAAGTAACATGTTATCATATGAAACAGCTTCTCCCTCTTTTCTCTATGGGGGATGCTTAAGTCAACGTGGAACTGGAAAATCACTCATTTTCTGAAAGAAGGGGATGCCTAGAAGCCTACTGATTTTTTTTTTAACTTGCTTGAAGTTCATATAGTCCTTTCCTGAAGGGAAAAAGAACCCAGCCACACTCATACTGTGTGTTGTAAAGCTGGGAATTGAGTGCCCCATGCTGAATGTCCCTTGCTGTGACTGGCACAGCAAGAAATTGCCCATTAGCTAGTTTCTGCTCAGTGGACAACTTCAGCTGCTTGAAAGAAGTAAAGAACTATCAATCTTTGTAGCATGCCAAGGAGATGCTGTTATGAAGAGCTGTTGGAAAATAAGGATAGCCATGGTGGTTCTGGGAAGCTTACTCTGAAGTCTTATGAGATGGGTGGATGGAAAGAGGACTAAGACATTTGTCTGTGGTAGTTCTGCTCTGTATAAAATAAACTATATTCTAATCCACTGTCCTGTTCTTAAAAAAATATTCCCAAGTCTGTTAGACTGACTGACCCAGGCTTTTGAATTGCTTTGACTTTCCATCTTTCTTCTGCTGCTGGAAGTAGTCAGCCTGAAGATCTGACAGCACGCAGAGCAACCTATATGCCCACAACAAGAACAAGTTTGCTGTTGAGGAACTGAAGCAGTAGTCAGCTGTCCTCAGTTGAAAGGATCTCTCACTAGATCCTGAAATGTTTAATCTAACAGATTATGGGAAATCACACAGCTTTGGAAGGGGACAGAAATGTATAAAAACTGTTAGTTGTTTTTAGTTGTTTTTAATATAGGCACTATATAGCTGAAATACTGTTGAATTCATTCATTCATTACTACACAAATTTAATTTCTGCACCTAGTAAAGTTAACTTTATCCTTGCAAGACAAAGATGCACATACGGTAGTCCATTGTAAGAATTTTCTGTTCATACAATGTGACATCCTAAGCTAAGAAATATGGTCCATGCAGACATGACTGGTTTGGTGTCCTTCTGTAAACTTGCTAACTACTGGACTCATAGCTTACCTTTATCAACACAATTGGTGGGCACATTTTTTCTGTAGATTTTCTCTAATCAAATGTTAATGTGACATATGAGGTAGAGTAATTACATCTGGAATATAAATGGTATGTAAAATGAACAGATGATGAATGGACAAGTATACACTCTCACAGAAACTGTATTGCTTCTCAGAGTAAAAAAAGGAATTTTCTTATCTAAAAATTTTCTGTATAAAATGGAAACCAGAAGTTATTGCTAGGATGGCCAGTAGATACATACCCATTCAGCAAAGACTAAAGAAGAGATGAATATCATACATGCTACTAGTCATTAATCTCCCCCACATTCATATACACGGATGTGGGGGAGATTGGTACATAATACATTACGTGTACATCCCCATATCCTTATTTTCTCAAAAAGGTGTTTAGGCATCATGTAGCAACAAAGGAGGGCTAAAAATTATCTCCTATAGTGGCATATCAGTACAGTCCATAAGAGCAATGAACCTGGTCTCAGGATCAAAACTTGATCCTTACAAAAGATCTATTAATCCTATTCTTAAAAATTCATACTGTGGGCTATGTCACTCACCTTACCTCATTCAGATTTTCCTGAAATCAGCCTTCCTTATTGCTGTCTTTCAGATATGCATAATTTCCCATGCAGAGTGTTCTGTCAAATTAATGCAATAGTAAAACACAACCTATGTATTCCCTGTTTTATGAGAAACTGATACAGGCAAGCTCCTTTAGAAATTCATAGTGTTCCAAAAATTGAACCTGATCCAGCTTTTGCTGAAATCCTGCCACAGAATCATAGAACCACTTAGATTGAAAAGTCCTTTGGATCACTGAGTACCACCGTTAACCCAGCACTAACAACTCCATCATACAGCCACATCCCACACAGGTGTGCAACTGATATGTTAGTGATCAGTTTTGATTATTACAACTTTCCGAACAAGGTTAGCTTTAAACTTCTATCATTGCACATTTCAGTTAGAGACTTCGCAGCAGAAAGTACACTGTATTTGAGCCCATTTCCATATTCCTTTGAGGGCTGTCTTTTTACATGGGAAAGACCTGATCCTTGCAGACCACAAATTATGATTTTCACAAGTGAATTAATTAAATTTTCATTAAACATGGACTGTAAGAACAAATTAATGTTTTTAGCATCATTCTGTGTTTTCAAACAGTCATTTTTCATTAGTTCAGTGATTGACAATTGTTTCACAATGTTCTAGGTAACAGTTGTCGACAGAGATTAAATAATTAAAGTAAAATTTGCATTTAGAATTAAATTACAGGCTCCTTTTAGCCTAATACATAATTTTTAACTGGAACTTAAAACATTCTTTTGTTTGGAAAGGAAAGATAGTAATATTTCACACACTGAAAGTGTCAGCATGAAGGCAATGCACCATGCCAAATGCACATAGTAATATTAGTGAGTAATATGCTGCTGACACTTTATTTTTATGCTAATAGAGCACCTTGTTTATCCAAGTTATTTAAAAACAGTCTATGCCTTTTGTGTTCCCCTATACACTCCTATGCTCTTATTGTATCTCCTAGTCTTTTTAAATCAATTGAACATCAAGGAGAGTGTAATTGTTAAGGGCACCTGGTGTACCTGATGCCACAAAGGCTCATTTTAAATATGTCATGGCGGTTTTCATTACTTTATTATTTTCATGAAAAACAAACACTTTGGTTTATTTAAATGAACACAAGTGTTTAATAGGAACTCATTTCAGTATTCTGTGTTCCTCCTCTCTGGTCCTGGTAAGAAAGATTTCAAATATTATTTCTTATTATGCTTGAGGGTCTGTCCAAACAAATAGATGACAGATTAACACATGCAATTAGCAAACACTTTAGTTTTATGAACAAACTACAAATGATGCTATTGATACATATTACAAGGCAATATAGATAATGTATCAGTGACTACAATACAGTTCTAATCAGACAAGAAATACTACAGGAAATGCAGTATGTGGGTATTCATTCACAGTATTTTTTCTTTAAGGAAACTGTAGTTCAGACCATTCAACTGGAGTTGAGAACACAAAGCTGTCTTTGCTTTCTGAGCAGGCAGGCTCCACAGCAGCACTCCCTGACCATTTTCTGGGCACTGGGACATTTGTCGTATCTTCTCTGACATGTTGTTTATTATTTTATCTAACTAGTAAGATTACAGATATTAAAAGCCTTCCAGACTTATAGTCTTCAACCAGAAGTTGTGGGCTGATTGAGTCTGCACACTGGAGTTTTCATTGATTTTTTCCCTTCACCTTGACAAAAAATAATAGAAGATGAAAGAAGCAGAAGAGAAAAAGAAATTATTTGTTCAGTAATATCCATGAATTCTATGGTCCCATTGTCCTGTCATGAAGCCTAACATTGTCTCTTATGGTTTCTTCCCATTCTTCTTGTTTAAGTAATCTAAATACAGTAGTCAAGACTATTAATGATGAAAACTGTACTTTCTCTAATTTTTTCTGCACTCTTCAGGATGATAGGGATTTAGGAGATGCTGAGTTTTTGGGGAGCATTTGATACTTTTTATACTCAAGTATTTGTTGAGAGTAGCAGAAGACACCTATTTATGTATCTTTATTGTTTGCAGCAATTTTAATTGAAGAGAGCTGAAAATCAATAGGTGATCATTAGTCACACAGACTTTCCTGATAATTCTCTCTAAATTCAACAATGCATTGTAACGCTTTATCATTTGTGAGACCTAAAGAATATCTTAGGAAATAGAACAGGTATTGTCTGCATTTGACTGCTCCCTTTGGGCAAAATGTCCTTCTCTAAACTAACTAAAATGCAGTGGGTTCAATCTAAGGAGAAGAGGTCAGGCTAAGCTAGGAGTGAGAAAAGGAAAGGACTGACTTCTGTTATACCTGGCTGGTTCTTTACAGTAAACTGTCATTATTTCATGGGCATCAAGTTTTGTGAGGGACTTTAGGTCAAGTCTCTTACCAGCATTCTCTATAAATTCTGTATTTTACCCTCCCAATAGTCTCTATAAATTCTCCCCAAAGCTGTTGGGGTTTAAGTACATTCTGTACTAGTACTGGTCCAATGTTAATTTACTTTGATTTATCCACTGTAATTTAAGCATCTTATCCCCTAAGCCTTCAGGGTTGGATAGCATGTGGAAATTCCTCAAGAAGTATGTGACAAAAAAACCAAGGTTCTTCATATTCTAGATTAATAGAAAATACGTTTCTTAAAGACATATAGCAAAAATACCCCAAACCAAGAAGTAGCTTGGTACTTTATAGAACTGAAGTCCCCAGAATTATTTATTAGTTTTCCATTTGAAAATGATAGTTTGATTGAAATTGAGCATGTAATGGACAAAAAAGCAAGGTAGAAGACAGTTTCTTACTTTTGTATTTAAATCTGAAGTATGAACTCTCAGCCCTTGACTGCTGGAACTGAGTAGGGAAACTGTCTCTCACCCTGCTCGAGCTCAAGAATTCTCAGTATTTCTAAGTGTGTTCTTAGTCTTAAGTTTGAAAATAAGATGAACTCAAACACTACTTTTTGCAAATGAGTTTTTAATTTTCTGTATTTTAGTAAATAAATATTTTACGCCATGTGTTTTGCTGATACAAGCCTCAGACACCGACACTGGCCTCTATGCAGTCGCCCTGATACTGTGGGTTGAAGAATTAGAAGTCAGAAGTTTGGGGCTGTTCTTAGCTTCAGTTTCCAGTATTCCAGAACAATGAATTCCTGTTGGGGGCACTTGCAGAGAAAGGCTACTAGACTAATCATATGAATTCCACTTTTTAATCTAATGAGAAAAAAGTTCAGAAGTTGTAAGTTTTCTCTCCCCAAAATACCTAGGACATAAAGATCAAGGAAACAGAAGGCATGTTCATGCTTCAAGGTTTTTTTTTTCAGAACAATTCTTATATTCAAATATCATTACATCATGATATCATGTATTGCATTAGTTCAGTAAATCTGGTGAATGCTTAAAGGGATTGGTCCTCTATAGCAGCTGTATATTTAAAAAAAACCAACAGAATCACTTGGGTTAGTTCAGCACTTGGGTTAGTAAAAGTCATCAAGCTGTGTTTGACAGCTGATGTATCATTTCTTAGAACTTGAAGCACTATTTTAAAAAGGCTTCATAAAATCAGAGTTCATACCAAGAAAACCTATAGGCAGGGCTCTTAAAGGACATGAATTACTTTTTCAGAGTCGCAAAAATAGAATCAAATACCTTCAGAAATGTCCCTGCAACCTTACGTAAGCAGAAATAGAAAAATTGCTGCTGAGTACTAAATTATAACTTGTTAGCACAGAGTCAATTTCCACCTTTAAAGTTTCACATGGTTCAGTAACTTCTTTGTTTTCAGTGTGTGCTGAATTTTTCTCTCCCCAGAGATCTGCTTATTAACCAAGGGCCGTCGAACTGCCAGCGTACGAGCAGACACGTACTGTCGCCTGTACTCCCTCTCCGTGGACAACTTCAACGAGGTCCTGGAAGAGTACCCCATGATGAGAAGGGCCTTCGAAACCGTGGCAATTGACAGACTTGACAGGATAGGTATTTATTTCATTTTTTTGCATATGATTAATTCTTAAAATCCATTTTCTTTCCCTTGAGCTGCATGATAAAATAGCCCTCTTTAAAAGTTTTTTTCTGTCATGCTGCAGTAAATGTTTTCTTGATCTATAAATAACACGTGTGCAGACAAGAATTTTGCAGTCTCACTTTTAAATAATAAAACCCACTGAGTTTTAGAAAGGTCTTGTACTCCTCTGAGGATTATTTTTCATACTTTAATTATCATTAGTATTATTTATTAATCCAGTAGATTTCTTTTGCTGCCTTCAGCACTTGATAGGATTTATGCTGTGTCACGAGCAGTAGATGACATTTTCCTAAATAAATTGCTTACGGATGACATCTATAATGCTGGGAAGAGCTGAAGCCTCTCAGCACTCACAAACCCATTGTTTGTTGAAGTGAATTAATCCTCTGCAGCAGGGCTCTCATTTTCCTCACAACATGGGCACTGCTAGTCTTGATGGCTGCACACAGGCACTGCTCAGATCTGCCTGCAATCAGAAAAGCAGTCCAATAATATACAAGTAAAAGGCAGAAGGGCATGCAAGTGAAAGGCAGAAGGGTATGCTAGATTATCATATCAGGAGGTGTAATTTGCTGTTCCAGTATTTGGGACCTCCAAACAGGACATACTAGGCAAAGCATAAAGTCTTGAGTCAAGAGAATTGCATTCTGATCATCATTACTGGCACTCATTTTAAAATACAGCTGTTAAAAAAAAAAAAAAAAGTCACTTGTCCTGTTTGGTGGTGTTTCTGCAACCTCACAAGAAAATTTCAGTCTGAGGACTTCTCCAGATCAACTCAATGCATTAAACTTCTACAATGTGTCTTGCAAGATAATTTGTCTTGCAGTCCAGCTCTAAGTATGTTCTTGAAAAATATTAGCACTAAAGCTCCGGTCTGTTCTTGGAGTAGCAATCCCATTTGAAGTGCAATGTTTTATCGAAAAAAAAAAAAAAAGAAAAGAGGCAGTTTAGTGCCATTGTGTTCCCAAGCATCTGATGACTCAGACAGAATAGCGTCTACATCTTACAGACACTGTGAGCCATCATGCAGACATCAGGTCACAGTGTACAGAAGTCTTCACTGTGCAAGCAGGTGTCATATTATCCACGAGTTCATATTAGTTCACAAACACTTAAAAACACTGGTTATTACTGATATCTAGTAACTAGTTACCAGAAATGTGCTAGATGGCAGATGTGCTCTTAACATGTTACTGTTTAGTGGAAATTCAGACAGTTTTGCAACGAGAAAGATGATGTAGGTGCAGAGCACGATGACTTTTTCTGACAGTTGTTCAGGAAATGACGGTTCTTACATGTAATTGCAGTAATAGCAGTGAGCTGCAGGTGAGGGGGCAGAGCAAGGCCCGGCGCCGGAGCGCGGCGGGGCTGCGAAGGGCCGCGGCGGGGACAGGGCCGGGGCGGGCTGCATGCGGAGCACAGCCGCGGGAAGCTGCGGCAGTGCCGGCGGTTCACAGCCCCCTCCTGCCCTGGGCTGGCCGGCCGAGCCATGCCCGCTCAGCCACCCGCTGCCTGCTGAGGCTTTTACAACACACAGTCCTCAGCGATGGGTGCTGGAACACAAAGACAGAGCGGGGCCCTGCCTCCGCACCTCGGGCTCACTAACTCTTCTGCCTCTCTGTGAAGGGAAGAAGAACTCGATCCTGCTGCAGAAGTTCCAGAAAGACCTCAACACCGGCGTCTTCAACAACCAGGAGAATGAGATCTTGAAGCAGATCGTGAAGCACGACAGGGAGATGGTGCAGACCATCGCGCCGGTGAGCCTGCAGCAGCTGCCAGCCCTCAACTCCAGCACCTCGGCCTCGTCGTCGCGCGGCAGGACGCAGTCCCCTCCGGTGTACACCAGCAGCAGCCTCTCGCACACCAACCTGCACTCGCCCTCGCCCAGCACGCAGCCGCCACAGCAGGCTGTCATCCTGTCGCCCTGCTCCTACACCACGGCCGTCTGCAGCCCGCCGGTACAGAGCCCGCTGGCCGGCCGAACTTTCCAGTACGCCTCGCCGACCGCCTCGCAGCTCTCCCTCATGCAGCAGCAGCAGCAGCAACAGCAGCAGCAGCAGCAGCCGCAGGCGGCGCAGCAGCCGCCGGGAGCCGCGCAGAAGAACGAGGTGCACAAGAGCACGCAGGCCCTCCACAACACCAACCTGACGCGGGAGGTGCGGCCGCTGTCCGCCTCGCAGCCCTCCTTGCCCCACGAGATCTCCACCCTGATCGCCAGGCCTCACCCCACCGTGGGGGAGTCCCTCGCCTCCCTCCCGCAGCCCGCGCCGGGCCCCGGCGTGCCCCCGGGCGGCCGGGCCACCGTGCCGCAGCGGGTCTCGCTGTTCCGGCAGATGTCCTCGGGAGCCATCCCCCCGAACCGCGGGGCCGCGCCGCCCGCCGCCCCGCTGCAAAGGGATTCTTCCACAGTCTTAAGCACAGAGCCCGAGGGAGACAAACCGCGGTTCGCCTCAAACTTATGATCCCTGGTGACTGTGAGCAATAGACTTGCAACAAACCGAGCACCATCCCCCGAACTGTTTTAGCCTGTTTCCTAATGTGCCCCAGCAGTCTGCTATCAGAAAAATAATTTAGACAGCTTTGCCCTATGTAACGAATGTAAAAGTTTTATATATATATATATCTAAATATATATATATAAAGGCAATTAAAAAAACTTGTTTGAGTTCACGTCTTCCTTTTTGCAACCATTGCAGAAGATTAAAATTAGCGCTAATATTACTTATTTTTAATGTGTTGACTTTAAAATCAGCCTAACAGATTTCTCTGTTTATGAGATTGGCTGTTTTCATGGGGAACTTGTCAACACAACAGCAAACTTCAAACAAGTATATTTAAAAAAAGAAAAAAAAAAAAAAGGAAAGAAAACCATCAATTTAACTAACACATAGCACTGACTGAGTGATATTCTGAAACCTTTGTTACTTCGTTTATTGTGTATGCGTTGTTAATTTCTTGTGAAGAATTCAGTTGTTATTTCACATTGCATTTCATATGTTAGCACCATCCATTGGAATTTAGATTGGAAGAGAATTATATTGCAAACACCCGCAGTGTAAAGGGAGGCACTAGCACTCCTCTGGATAAGTTGTAACCTCATGGCATGTCAACCCTTCTGTTGTCTAAGGGAATTGGGTGGACTTTGATCTTCACACTGCTAAAGACTTTTCAAAGACTAAATATATTTCCATTGTAAATAACTTTTTAGACCCAAGCAAAAATAGATGCTGTGTGGTGTACCATTGCAAGGTCTTTGTTTAGGAATTTAGGTTCCGCTTTTCACTTCAAAATTTACAGTTTTAAAATTTGTTAAAGCTAAGTGCAACACAACTGTTAAATTGTAATGCAATGGCTTAAAACCTACAATGTTACTTTTACATGCAATGTTTTATGCAAAATTGTACGCTTGATCCTGCAAATCGCTTGTACTTCACCAATACCATCACTTTTCTTCTTCTTGCCCTCAATAGCATCTGAGAATATTCCATGCATGCTTTGGAAAAAAAAAGACAATAAAAATAGGTTTGGTCAGTAGGAAAAGGCTTTACGGTATCTTAGAAAATAATAACCATTCATTAATTGTGTCTACCTTAAAATTCCTATAATGCTGACTTTGAATCTCTGGTTTAAGTCTAGAAGTGAGGTTTTTCATTTAAAGGATTATTTGTAAACCACAGCTTGATTTAGACTTTCAGGTGCTTTCTGTGTCTTCACTGTAGTTTTGTAGTTGACTGTGGTGTTAATTTACAAAAATAAATATAATATAGCATCAAGTCTGTCTGGAAATGCACGATTTGCTCTGTGTATATTGTAATTAAATGGTTAGTATATCCTAAGGCATGTAGTGTCAAACATAGCCCATAGGTATGAGGTTTATTATTTTTTATGTCTTCAAAACAGAAAGGGAATGGTGACAGAAAGCAGGGTTAAAGCATACTGTTTTGTGAACATTTTGTTTTGTTTGCTCAAACCTTCACATTATCTTATCCACAAAAAAAAAAAAAAGAAAAAAAATTCGTAATCGTTTGTGCCTGATTTGTCACATTAAATAGAGATTGAAACTAAATGTGTCATAATTTAACTCACTGAAAAATCAGCATTATGGATATGATACAAGCATATATTCTGTTCCTTAAAACCCAGCTGACTCTGTTAAGGAAATGGATGCAAAGGAGTTCTCCTCTTCCCATCAATGCTGAGTTTAACAATGCATGGAAAAATTAAATAACATCACAAACTACGTAATGCAGTGAATCCAGATGTACTTGAGAGCCAAGTAAATTCTCTAAAGCTAACAGAGCTTGAACCCGTGCTGCCTGTTATACCTTTTACTAAAGTGGTACATCAAATAAAATTTTTTTAAATCGTCCATTTTTTTTGCTGACTCACATTCACCAGTAAAGATCGATGTAATTAACCCACTAACATGCTGCTGCCATTAATTTAAGTGACCTGGAGTGGAAATGGGGAAATGATTGTTTAAAAAAGTGTCTCAAACATTATGGATACGCTGCAAGACCATTTATTTATGAGTACAATACCCCTTATATTATTTTAATGCTAACAAATTCTGTCAGTTAATTAAGATCATATACTGATCTTGAAAACTGTTTAAGGTTTACATTTAATAGGAGAAATGGGGTTAGTAGCAAAATATTTTTATATATATTTTTATTTTATTTTAAGCACTATGAAGAAATATTAATTCACATGGTCTTTCAGTGAAACCATAAATAATTTTTAATGACTTTGTAATAGAGTGGACAATATCTAGGATTTGTATGTTAATTAAAAAAAAATGGTACAGGGTATAAAATTATATACGTATATATATATGTATGTATGAATGTATATATACTTAGATTAAGAAACAAATGACTCACATTCCTGTAATATAAAGGTCCATTGCTAGTTTCAGAAGTGACCTATTTTCTCTGTACATAAGTAGGCCCATAAGTATGAAATCTCACATCTGTACAAGATGAAATGTATTAATGAAAAAGGTTGGATCTTACTGCTGCTGGGAAGACTATAGATCTGGTTCTTACAATAATTGTATGATCAGGGATGAGTTAGATTTTTTTGTCTTTGCTCAAAGCCATAAATAAACAAATATAAAAGATTATTAATAAATTGAAGAAAATATATAAAAAAATTAAACCATGATATTTTTTTTCCTTCCATTATCTGTGTAACTGAGCCAACTTTTGCTTTACCATAAAAGAAGAACTGTTTGCTTATCTCTTTTCTTTATTCTGTGCCCAAAAGTGATATGCACTGAGTATGGGGAGGTGGAGAAAAAGCTGTCTGAGTAATTCTGTGCATTCCTGAAATAAGAAGGCTTAGAAATTGGAAGATACTATGTGATTTACACAAGCAGTTCCTAAGCTGTGTTTCCTCTGCAGATTAGAGAAATTTATTTTCCCAAAAAACCCTAATGTATCAGAAATATACAAAATACTTTCATGTATCAGAAATATATTACCATTTATCAGAAATATATCATGACTACAAATATTTGAAAGTTAAGCTTGTTTTTATAGATTAAATATCCTGAGGGAGAATTGCAAATAGTTGTTAGTGTAACTTAAGGAAAATGTATTCTATCATATCTCACTTTATCTTACTGTGTGTGCCAATCCCAGATGATGTACCTCTGAACTTGTGTATAAAAGTTGAGATTTCAAGGCACCATTGACGTGGAAGTAATGTTCGTTAATCGCATTTTAGGTCAATGTAAATTAAAAAGCACAGTCCGTTCAAATCAATAGCACATTGTGTGTTTTACATTACCTTCAGTAGGATCACTAGAATCCTAAATTGATAAACTGATTTTAAGCAAGTATGGGTAGTTGTATTCTATTTTATTGTATTTTTTGTAATTTGCACTGTAAAGTGTATTGTGAATTCCTTTCACTAGTATTTCTTCTTCTTTTTTTTTTTACTTTGCATTGCTAAGATGTAGCTCTATTCCAATGGTAGGCCATGAAGTGATTTTCAAAAATACCAGCATTGAACCAGAAGAATTTTGTTAAGCAGCAAAATCCAGTTCTCTTGTCTGCATTTGACCACTCCACTGAGTATACATTGCTATCTGGTCCAGTCTTATTATACATTTTTGTGTCCAGATCCAAGCAAAACAAAGGGTTGTTTTTAAGTGGCATTTTATATCCCTATATGTGATATTGATGTGTATTTGCACACTAATTTATATCTTTTTAGAATCTCTTAATGTCTAATATCTCTATCTACCTCAGCCTACTTCCTGCCTTACCTTGCACTGGAACCAAAGTAAATTTTATTCTGAATAGCGAACTTTCATGCCTTGGTGCATGTCAGTAAGAGGTTAACTTAATACTTCTGTTTTCAACATTTGAGTTCTCACACTGACTTCAGTATTTCTATACAGGTGCATTCTTTTCTACTGTATAAGTGACATTGTTCAGTGAAGAAAAAAGCATTTTATTTGAAAAACAAGATGATAAACTTTTAAATTAATCTGACATTCAGCTGCTCTGGGAATACTCAGTGACAGTAATTTCTGCTGTTCAAAAGTCCTCTGTTCACAAAAAAATTTGCTACACTATGGGAACAGAAGAGGTTTCTTCTACCTACAAATCGTAGGTCTGAGCTACAAGCATTACTGTAACACTCTATTAGAATTGGGTATGCAAATGTATTTCTTTCGTGGTTTGGCCATCTATTTTTTTATTTAATCAAGGGACTGTAAGAGGCATTAATAGTGTCCTATACTATTTGACTATTGTCCTAAGAGAAATACATGCTGTGAATTTTGAATCTATAGATTTTTCCCCAACAATCAGTACACAGTGCTTGCATACTTAGCCCTGTGAATCATCTTCTTGATCATTTTAACGTCACAAAATCTGGAGTGTTCTGTGGGTGGTACATTGAGTATGACCACTCATTGTCACTCATTAATATGCTTAAACACCTTTTCTTCAGAAAGCCAAATATGTGCAGTCTGTTTCCGGTTTTGTCACTGCAGTGTAGAGGTTTTAAGTACAGATCTGGTTTTGAAGTTTAAAAAGTTCCTGCGTATCAGAGGGCAATAACTGCAGATCTCTGTTCTCATGTGGGCAGTTAGGCATTTTGGGTTCCTAGGCCAGGCTGTTCTTGAATTGGATTTTTTGTTTCTCTGCAAAGTCAACATTAATAATGGGTGTACTGTGTTTGTTACACCAAATGTGCAGTCTTTATTTTTGAGGAGAAGCCTGCAGTCTTTTATAGCGTTTAATTATTTCTAAGTGCTGGAAGATTTACATCCTATTTTATTTATTCCTCTACTTCAGCTAAGAGGCAATGTGAGCAGTAACTGTTGCCAGGTCATTGTCCACTGCTACAGGAAATCTAGGTAAAGCGAGAAGATGGACAGCAGTATTAAATATAAAATTCTTACAAAAACCAGAAATATTCCCAAATATGAACCAGACTGATCAATTCGTATCTGAACCTTCTGTGGTATACTAGATCATATTGCAGTTGCAGACTTTGCTTTTTTTAAAACCTGCTAGTCAATGCCCATTTTGTCTCTAATGTGTCTTCATCCTCTGCAACGTCGTCTTGGCAACAGAGATACGTACCAATATTTGTAGACAGTGCATCTCAACTGTATTTCAGTTTAGCTAATACCTGCATGTTAAATATCAAAAAGATTAAGAAATCTGGGTTTAAAAAAAAAAAAAACCAAACAAAACATTGCCAAAAAACAACCAGACGTGATAAAGGAAATGCATGTGTACGTTTTACCAACTGGTATGCCCTCCCTCAGGAAGGAGTCGAGCACATTCACTGATGCACTTGGACCTTTGATATTGTATCACAGATAATCACGCTCTTGGCAGAAATGGTGAATGCCATGGAAAGATTCTAGAGAATGGTTTTGACATCTCCTTTGTTCTCTCCGATAGCAAGAAGCTGTTCATCAGATCCACAAGACAAATAAGAATACAGATGGTGTAGTTCAAGGCTGTTGCTTCTGCTCATGTCTTTTTTGCTAGACAAAAAGATGTGAACACAATTCAGAGCTGCTAATGAAAACTTTACTGAATTAATACAGACAGAGAAATTATAGAGTTTATGCTAATCTTAATTCATAACATCAGAAAACAAGCTTTTAGACAATGAAAAAAATTCGTTTTTTCACCACTGCATATATGGCTTAAGGTGGTGTCTGTCCCTAAACACTCTCTAATCTGTCTTTGGGTAACATCAAAGATAACCTCTGAGCCAGCAAGTGAGAAGCTATGTCTTTACGCTTTTAATCTCCTATTTTGTTTGTACACATTTTAATGTCCCAGAATAAGAAATCCAAACACAAAAACAGCAACAAAAAGAGGACATTACAAATCCCTAAGGTTTTGATCCTCTATAAATAAGCATTCCAACTGGTTTCCTGTTTTCTGTGAGAGCTGCATCAATCGTAATGAAAGTATCTCACATATGTCATCTCCTAGATTTGGAGTTTGGGAAGATGAATACTATATATCTGTTGTTTTCTTGCTCAGTTATATGGCAGTGAAGTGTTCTGTGAGAGGAGTCATGTTTTTAACGGGTCTTCTGTCATTGTTTTAACAGCTTGCTAAGAAAAAGAAAGTTAGCATTGTTAATAAGTGGCAAAAACTGACATATCTGGGGTAAACTTCCATAGTGTAAGCAGTGTTATTACAGCAGACAACACTTAGCACAGAGCACCATATGTCATGGTCCTGGTTACACTGGCTGTTTCAAGTCCATGATTTTTAATGAGGTCGTGTATTGTTTATTGCTGCACTCTTGCTTGGGTCACTTTTTGCTCTCTTATCCTGTCCCTAGTATTCCTGTGCTAGACAGACATGTGAATATCTGGAACATACAAAAATTGTTCTAGAACAATGTTTTCAACACTTCAGCCGTGATAGGTGAAAAAATTCATTGCATCAAGTGGAGTGATTGTTCTCTAAGGGTTTTTTTTTTTCTTTTTTTCTCGTATGTTGCAGAAGGTTCTCAGTAGTAATTGTGAAATACTGATGTCATTGCCCAAGCACAATGAAAAGAGCAAAAGTGACAATAACAATGAGTAGATGAAAGGCAAAGAGAATTGCCAGAGGCAGAAACAAATTATTTCCTTGAAATAAGGCGTTTGTGTTGAGATTCCCTGAAGGACCTGAAAAGGATAGGGGAGCAAAGAGGACAACATGTCATGTCCTATTTAAGGCTGCCAGTCGCCTCTGTCATGAGGGTAGCCATAAAGCTGGGGGAGCAGCAGAAATCAATCTCTCTTGTTTCTGCCACAAATACTGGACTTCTTTTAGGTAATTTATTTTATTTATTTTGAAAATAATGAAAGTTGATAGACCTACTTTTCTTGTTCCTTCTGTTAATATCAGAGATGGGCCTACTAGAAGAAGGATGTAAGAAAGATGATCAAGAACATCACAAAAGTGGTGAATATTTTGGGATTTTATGTTTGCTGATATATGAATCCTTGTAGCACCTTTTCTACATAGAAAAATGCTGCAGTATTTTTTTTCTTGTTACAATAGCATTGCACTCTCTGTCTAAAAATTCCTTTTATAATTATTGGAAAATGTGCACAAGATTTGTCAGCATTGCTAATTAAACTTCAGCATAGGCTGAAAAAAGTTTAATGTGAATCAATCCAAAAACTAAGATGAAAATCCCCAAAAAAATGCTACTGGTCAGGGCCTGTTGGAGGCTGGGATGCAGCATAAGTAGCGTATGAGATTTCCAATGAAGTTTTTCCCAAAGATTCATTCTAATTTAAACCCTACATATCACCCTATCTTCCTTTTTTTTTTCCCCTTTTTTTTTTTTTGCACATCCTGTAAGTCATTTGTTGGCTTCTGGGAGTGAAGCCAGAACATCACTGTAGTGATGGTGAAAGTCAACAAATCATGACAGTGCCCCAGAAAACTGTGATAAAACTGTCCTTGGCAGAGACTATAATCAGGAAAGGCTGCTTGTTTGCTTCATAATATGTCCTGCAAATATTAAAGAGAGCTGTTCATTATTTTGAAATCCATCAAGAATAAAATAACTAGAATATTATTTAATTCTCTTTATACATTAAGTTTTAACACTGTAGTTGGGGAAAAGCGAGCTCGTAACAGATAATAGCATCAAATCTAGGATAAATAAATAGTGACTATACCTAAGACCCTACAACAAATGAGTTTTGGGAGGAAAAGAGATGCCACTCATTTAACCATTGCCATCTAAGAACAGTCATACAAACTGCATTTTTGATGGAACATCATATCTCAATAGGCCTCATGTAAATTAGTTGAAATTTTATTGGTACTAGCACTTTGAATACATGCCCTTGCAGCAAAATCATGAAAAGCTATTCATTAATGTATAAATGTGTAAATAAATCAAACCTAATTGAATAGAACAAAGCTGAAACAGTTATCTACATCTATCTAAATCTTGTACATGGGTTTTTATACAGATAGCAGCACAACTCAACCTTCTATACCTTGAATCCAAAGACTGCACCTTGGATATTAAGTTGTATAGAGCCATCTGTAGTCTCCAGCCATTGTTAAGTGCATGCAATATCATCAGTGGCTGATGGGAAGTTTTTTCAGCCAGCAAAATGTTGTACTCAAAGCTATTTCTTTTAAACTTTCAGTGCAGGGAAATTTAGCTGAAATTATTTTCTAATCTTAAACTGTTAATCAGTTATAAAAATACTAAATATATTACTTCAGACATTTTGTTTTAGATTTTTTTCAGCAAGTAGAACCCTCATTTAGATAATATATTAGATTTATACTGTATACTAAGATTAAGGTTATGTTACAAGGAATAAGTTTTGGTTATTACCTTAATTTCTTATATTTTATATTGACATTAGAGAATAGTGTTGGGATACAAGAAAGAAACCCTATTGTAATAAAACTGAACAGAGGAATTTCTCTAAGGGCTGGAGGAAAGAAATCTCACACTGTACAAAGCACTATGGACAAAATCTTCAGCTCTGTTCCCCCAGTCTCATGGCAGTACCAGACCTTCAGGTTCAGTGCATCTCTTTTGCTCAGGGCTATTCATTTAACAGTTCATTCACTAACCTTTATTTTTCTACTCTTCCCTAGTCCAGCTTGAACTTTTATTCCTTTTTTTTTCAGGACAAACAGATCGTTTACCACCATTGCCTGTATTTAAAGGCAGTTCAAATGATGTATCCAACCATTTGCATGGGATGGGTGCACAGTCCAGCTGACAAGTCAGTAATTAGCAGTGGTCCTCTGGGACCACTGTTCCAGCCAGTAGCTTTATAACTCTGGTGGTGGGACAAAGTGCACTTTCTGCAAATTTACCAGCACCCCACAGGGGACAGCGTGGACAAGAAGTTCATAAGACGGAGGTCAAGGGCATTCAATGGGTCCTCAGCAGGCTGGTCAAATGGGCTGACATCTCATGAATGTCAAAAAAGCAAATGGGAAGCATTGCAACTGGTACGGACGGAATAATTCTATTCAGCATTACAGTCTGAGGGATGTTTATGTAGAAAACAGTTTTGCAGAAGAGCTGGGGACTTGACAAGTCCTGCAGATGACAAGATGATCTTTAGTCAAGGTTGTGGTCTGGCAGCAAAAGCAGCACTTGACATGCTCGGCTGTATTAGCAAAGCAGCAGCCAGCAGGCTGAGGGAAGTGAACCTGTCCCTCAATGCAGCACTTGTGGGACTAAACCAGGAGTATTGTGTCCAGTTCAGGGCTCCCCAGTGCAGGAAAACTATTGAACAATGGAGCAAGTCCAGGAAAGAATATGCAAGATATCCAAGGTGATGGACAAGGAGAGCTTGTTTAGCCTAAAGATGAAGTGGGTGGGCCTTGGGGAAGCCTTATTCCTGTCTGTGAATACCTGATCAGAGGATACGGATGTGCTGCAGACACACCCACAGACTCTTCTTGCTGATGCAAGCAGCAGGTTGAAAGATGATGAACATAAGTTAGAACAAATGAAGTTCCATATAGATGTAAAGGAGAAATGTTCTTTGCTAGTAGGGCACACAGTTACTGGAAAACAAGCTGAGTGAGATTGTTGCATCACCATCTATGTGAGTGTGCAAGACTAAACTGAGCACTGCTCCAAGGAACCTGCTCTAACTAGACCTGTCTCAAACAGACTCGTACTGGATAGACTCTAGGTATCACTTCTAACTTAAATTTTTCTATTATTTTGTGATTGTAGTGTGTCCACCACTCCTGCAATCTCAGCACCAGCCAGTTTGTCTGAACAAGCTTGCATCCTTATGTCACAAAGTTAAAGCCACTGCTACTTTGTTGTTAATACAGACACCCTTTCTGGCTTGGGCATTTTAGAGCAGCCCTTGTACAAGATGCCTGAGTAGAAATGGAGCTCCCTGGAATCACTCCTCAGGTTAAAAGCAAGAGGGAAAGAGAAGAACATAGAGGAGTAGGGGAAAGCAATGAAATGTCCCAGGTAATAGAGTGTCCTTCCTGCTGGAAAATTCTTCAGTAAAGCTGCCAGTTTTTCCTCAGGCAATCTTATTTCTGCATGCACTCAAACCTCTTCTGTTCACTCAGCTGACAAGTATTTTACTATCTCTTGCACTTAACACTATGGTGCCAGCAGGCTAGGCTGCATTCCCTTCTGTCTGTTGCTATAAACCAGAACAAAAACTGTCAGAAAACTTGTAGTTATACATCCAAAACTCAGTCTTCATTTGTGGCAGAGGTGCAACAGGTGATACTAAATGTGATAGAAGCACCTTGCTTATGCTTCTGTGTGGGTTATAGCCCAGCCTCCCCATCTGTAATACAGAAATCAGGGTATATTTGTTTTGTATGTATTGTCGTCACACACAGGCTGAACATAGCCTTGCATGTTCACTCTGTATTGAAAGAAATTAAATGTTCTATTTAACTACAAATCAAACTGATTTTATGTATGTGCAGTGATTTTTATGGACCAATAATGCCGCAAAAAAAATGAAATAGGAAGAATTCATACCTGTAAAAGTTGGTATGTGAGAAGACAGCCATTCATATGCTTTTTTCCAGACATGCTTGGATTGTGTGACAGGCATTGCTGTCATTCAAGAAGACATTTCAATTAGGCTTCAAAAAGATGGTTATCTACTTTGTTTCATTTTTGAGGTTAGAAGGTGCTTTCTGGTTGAAATCTGAGCAGTACAGGGGCCTCTCTGTCATTGTTGGCCAAGTGACATTCTAAAGGGTTCTACAAACCAAAGTTGGATGCTGAGATTGTTTTATTATTTCAGGTGACAAATTCCAGGCATTTTGAAACATCCCCTTCCGGTTCTCAGACCTGTCATGTAGAAGTAAGCCAACAGCCCCAGAGAGGAGATACTGTTCAATGCAGTTGAAGACTGCTCTTCATAGTATCTTATTTCATTTGGATTTTAAATATTAGCATGAGGCAGTGGTATACTGCATATTGCTGCAAGTTAATTATTATTATTATTTTTTATTATTGATATTATTATCAAAGCTGGGGTAGGGCCTCTATATGTGTCAAATGGATTTTTAGTCATTTTTAGGTACATGCTGAAAAATTCAAACCTTTGTGCTCAATTAGTTACTGAGCAGATAACCATGGTAACCATATTACCATTTTAACTTTGCTCATCAGTTAATATAAGTAGCCAGGTGAGGTGCTCCACTGCCATTCAGAGTCAGCTCTGAATCATTATGCTATAAGTAAAGTTTTCTGCAAGCAGTTGGTACTACAAGAAGCTTCTGCTTTCCTTTTGGCTTACCTATCACACTCAGAAATATATATTCAAATAAATCATCTTCCTGAGGAGGATGCATAATCCAAAAGAAACACAGTAGAATATTCTTATCCCAAAGGAAGCCTTCTGGCCATATTTCTAGAAGCAAAAAAAAAACCAAGTTCTGCTTTGAACAGATGTGATTTACACCCTTGGAGACACATAAGATGCAGAGCCCTAAACAGCTGAGTTTTTACAGTCACTTTTTCAAGAATGATATTTGTTCCCAGTTTGTTACATCTTGGATTATGTACAACCTGTATTTGTCATACAGCAATAAAAAATTGCATAAAAAATGCTAAGTGCTGCATTGCACTCTGTGGCCCCCCCACAGACATTCCTGATTTTTTAGAATACACAATGGTCCTTTATTCCTTGCAGCAAAAAATTAAGGAAGTCTGAAAGCTCAAATAGCAATTTATGTATCTGCCACTGCCACTCTCTTATTTAAAATTTGTTTTCCATGCTTTCTTAGCCTCTCATCCTTGCATTCATTTCTGTCTCCATTATAAAAAATGTCATCTTTTATTAATTTTAATTACTTTTTTTTAAAATCCTTGTTTTTTTTATCAACTTCTCTTAACAGTTAGTGGTGATTTACTTTACTTAATGCTAGCCTTACATCTAAAAGATATAACGATAATTTACAAGTATTTCTAATTAATTAAAGTGTAAAGTCAGTCTGGCAATTTTGTTTATTGCCGTAAGCTTTACTGATGCTACTTAGCCTTAAATACATTGCCAAATGACTGGTGCTGAAACCGAGACATCTTAACAACTCTGTTGGCCCGTGTGCAGATGAGCAGTGTCTATACGCAAATTCCAGAACAAAATCCAATTGTATTAACTGATGATGCGCAGGAAGCAATTTTTCCTGTGACATGAGAGCTGTCTTGCAACTTTTGCTTCTTTAGTTTCTATCATGTGCAATGGGATGAAAGAAAGTCCTATGGAACATTATGAAGTAGGGACTGAGACTGTTGACTGAGATGTAAATGTGGTTTCCCAGATAAGGGCTCTAAATGGGAAGGGTACAGTTTCAATCTATACAGTCTGCAAAGTACTCATCCAGTGAATGAAATGAGCAACTCTGCTAACAGTAGAGTTTTGCTGATCAATGTTTTTGTCCAAGAGGGATCCTGCAGCTCAGGGACACCGTGTGTCTCTGTTGCAGCTGTGTCAGCAGAACACTGGAGTGCAAACTCAAGAAACAAGTTGTTATAGGCAACTTTAGTGGCTTTATTAGAATTCACAGAGTCAACCATTTGAGCAAAGTTTTCCTGAGCTATTCTGTGATCCGAAGATGTGATTAGTTGGTTTTCAAAACAAGTCAGGCTTTAATTTTCTTGGGCCTGGAAATCTTTGTTTCAAGAAACACATACTGCTTTGTAAAGAAAGAAAAATAATTATTTACACCCATCTCGCAGTGTTTATGATCATGGCTGTGTTCGTTCTAGGTGAAATAGAAGTCAGGCCGTATTAATGATGGATCAGACACAGTTCATATCGGTGACAGACTAGTTCTGTGTTGGAAAGGTGGCGTCAGCATAGACTTGTTAGTGCAATGGAAACTGGGAAATTGGGTGTGATTAGCTCAGAAAAGATTGCTGTCCTTTCTCTTAATTGCACTCTGTGTGAATTACAGATGGATTATAACTTCAAAGTTTTTGTGATTTCATTAAAGGCTTGTTAGAGGAGCAAGTATGGGCATGGGTTTTAGTGATATGACAGACAGCATTTAGATTTGGGGTTTCTGAAATTGAAAAGACCTGTGCTTAAATGAAATACATAAACTTATTTTCAGTTCTTAGTCATTTTTTTTCTCCTCAAAATAGTAACATAAGAACAAAGTTGATTAAAATCTCTCTATGAATAAAACACATATCTTCTAATATAATTTCCAATTTCCCTTACCCAAGAAAACTCGAGGAAGTGGCAAGAATTTTCTTTTATTCATACCAGAGCCCCTCTTTTTTCACAGCACCTGTAGCTGCTGCTTTAGGGAGCTTACAATAGTGCCAAAACCATGCACTGTGATTTCTGCCAAACATTTCCTTATGTTGAGAAAATATTTTACTAGTTAGTTATCCTAAAATTAATCAGGGTTCTTTTCAACTATGTAGAATCAGCTGTCCTGAAATAACTTTTTCTTAAAATTTGAGCAGTAAAGTATAGGGCATACTTTACACAGCCCTAGAAATTAAACATTTTAGAGATAGTTATGGTTTTTTTAAACACTAAGGAGTTGAAAGTTATCTTCCTTACCCATCAGATTTATTTTCTCCTGAATCTCTTTACTGCTAGCAAATGTGTCCTTAAGTCATCCTATTGAAAGAACATTGTACAACATCACATATCTGATGATTTAAAAAAATGACTCCATCATACAATTATTCTTTCCATATAGCTTGTATTTTGCTAACATCCTCTTTTACCTTGTGGGTAACACTTTTCCTGACTATTCAATGTAATTTCCTGGCTAATTAACATAATTTACTGGCTAGTCAATATAACAAAGATATCGGCAATTTCTGAACAGTTTTTGGAATCACGTGGGAAACAAGGAAATTTTTTTGTCCTGAATTTACACACAAAGAACAGAGAAACAGGACTAGAAACCATTGCCCCAGTCAAGAGTAAAACAAGCCTTGCTTTTAAGCAGGCCCAAATTTCACTCTGCCCCAGACAGTACATGCAGCTTATAGGTTCAATCTCTCTCAGGCATCTTGTACTGTCAGTCTCTCTAAAATGTATCATCACACATGTACTCTGGACTCAGGCTCTTCTTCAAAACAGAGTAACTCCAAGTCATGTAGGTCCTGAATATTTTATCTGTTGCAGTAGTGATACGTGTAGCCCCAGAGATGCAAAATAAGAATCAAGTTAGATTCTTTAACAAAGAAGGAATTCCTTTGAGTAGAAAAGTAAGAATTTGGTAAGCCACTTGAATTTGAAGTTACCAGGCTGTAATATAACATACTAGAAGGGAAAATAACTCAGTGCATGTGCAAATAATTTCCAGTGCTTGTTGTAACATCTCTCCTTAAATGCAGGAAGAATTGTCTTCATGGATGTGGCTGTAACCTATTAAATTGAGGTTCAGGTAACTAGACAGGTTACATAAGAAAACTCTAGAGTTTGATATCAGTTGGGTACTGCTCGTGCCCTGTACTTCATGGTGTGTGAATTGACAAATGTAGGTAGCCAGGGAGACCGGCAAACCACAGCCACAATGCAGAAAAGACTTTCATTGTTCCCTTCCTACCAATATCAGGCAGCAGAGACATGTGGGGCATAGGCTCTGCCAGGCTCAGTTCATCCTCGTGGGCAGAGGCACGGAGGGACACAGGCTCTGCCAGGCTCAGTTCACCCTGGCAGACAGTGCTGGGGCCCCACTGCCTGCACAGGCAGGGCATGAATACTAGGTATAATGAATGGAGTTTTCCCACACTTATATTCCTAGTATTCCCAGCTGCAAGATGACTTTAAGTGAAATTATTCACTCCTCACCAAATGTGGTTCTAACCCTTTCCTCCCAACACATGGTATAATGAATGCTTAGTGGCAGGAATATCTTTTAATGTTCTCACAGAATATGTGGGCCTACTCAAACAGTAAAACAAGCCTCCTCAGGCACGCTCAAAATTTAGACACTGGAGTCCAGTCAAAATCAGCTCAAAAGGCAGAAGGAGAGAACTAGGAGACAGTATTTTGTTTTCTTTGACATTAGTTTGGCTGCTTGGCTGCTTGAACACCGAGGTCCATTTCCAGAGATTCCATGTTAGCCAAATAATTTATCAACCCTTAAAATTAAGATCTTGCAACATGAAGGGAAAGCATATGAGCAAAGCACGCAGAAAAGTCTCCTCGCCTTTCAGCTGCTTGTGTCACTTCACACCAGTGCTCTGCTGTGTCACTTGTCAGCTGTGTGCCTTTGCCATGGTGTTTGGCTATCTACTGAGAGTGCAGATGAAATACTCCCTCCTAGGTTTAAACCAATATGCAAAACTATCAACAGCATCCAGGCATATGTTGCTTCACTTCCATGTCTTGGTTTTACAGTTCTTATTTTAGGCTACACTCTGCAAGACTTTTAGGTAAATAGTAAGCTAAAATGGTTCAA
Organism: Zonotrichia leucophrys gambelii; assembly: GCF_028769735.1. Lineage (NCBI taxonomy): Eukaryota > Metazoa > Chordata > Aves > Passeriformes > Passerellidae > Zonotrichia > Zonotrichia leucophrys. Next base: position 26,750,668 of record NC_088200.1, on the reverse strand, counting down.
CAAATTCAAAAAGAGAGTAAATAGTTGCTCTGAAAGTGGTTACTTAGTTATTTTTAAAACCCTCCAATAACCAACAAACTTTTAGCCTGAGTCAAAACATTTTCCTATCTCAAATCTTCCTAGAGAATTAGTGCCAACTGAATATGCCTTGATTTTATATTTAAATGGATCCCTTTTTGATTCAAACAATTTAGGAGACTGTAAAGCACATAGTTAATGGAAGTTCTTATAAAAATTTTATGCAAACATCAATGTCCAGTGGTGTTTGCTACAGTCATCTTATTATGGTGCAGTGTTACCAATCCTCACTAATTTACTGTGGCTCTTCTCTTATTTCATAGTTTTCATAGCAGCCCTAAAACTAGAATAATGAACATATCAGCATGTCAACTTCACTAAAAGAAAAATAAAGTAAACCTTCCCAAGCTGAAAATATGTTCAGGATGTAAGATAAACAAGACAAGGAGCAGCGTTTCACTATTATTTAGCTCTAATTCATGATATTTGAAAGCTAAAGTTTGTCACTGTCAGTCTTCTTTGAATGCAACAAAAGGAAAGCCTGACAGGAGAGCCTGACAGATTGACACCCACTCGTTCCCTGGTGGCACTGCAACCAATACAAGTATGGGGGGAAGGACAAAAGGCATCTTGTTTTTCACTTTGCCACCTGATATCTTCACTGGGGGGCAGCAAGCCTGTCCCTAACATGGTGCATCCTAAGAGTCTTTGCAGTGGGCTATTTTGCAATACTCCAGAGTGTTAATACTATTTGAGTAATTACATTCTGTTCATGGGATACAAAAGGTAGGTCAAATTTTATACTCTCTTGGGCTCAATGCTCAACCAATTGCTACTTTTGCACTAATTTTATTAAATGTGAATCGTCACACTGACAGAAAATTCAGCATTCTTGATGGATGACACAAAGCTCCTTTATTGCTTAGTGTAACAAACCTGCAGCTGATAAAAATATAAGTATGCCATTTTAAATTGAAATAATTCTAACAGTCTAAGGAAACATTTGTGAAAAGTAAAAATGGCTTTTAAAAACATTCAGTACATTAACTTGATTTGTATTTGCTTTTCAATTAGGTAAATTTGATCTTTAGTACCATCAGGGATTTTAATAGAAATCTAGTTTTCAGTCCTGTTATACACACATTTGTATACATTATGAAAAAAATAGAGTTTGTAAGCATGATTTATTATTTTCACATTCTTTTCTTGATTTTTTAAAGAAAAAAATCAATAACTTACAAGGCAACATAAAATACCTATTGATGACTGTATTCTCAACTTTTCATGCAAGGTAGGCCAGGCCTCTGAATGCTGTGTTTTGTTGTAATATATGGGTCTCATCAGGAATTTACTAAGCTGGCAAGACTTCCTCTGCACTAATTCAGAGAATTCTAAACTGAGTCTAAAAAACAAAATGTGTTTCTTTACAATACAGAAAGAACAAGGACTTACATGACCCTAATTTTATGAGCTTTGGGAAAAGATTAGTTATGCATTTGGACTTATACACACATATGTGTGCACATACACATACACACACACGCACACACATATATATATATATATGTATGTGTATGTATATAGCTGCCACCTGTTAATTTCTCTAGACTCTTGTCTTGCTTCCCCTCAGAAGCTACTTCCTGATTCCTAGAGATAAATGAGGGAATGATAATAAGGAAAAAGATATTTGTTCCCTCACATGTTTCAGACTAATTTTTTTACTGCATTTTCTTGGAGATAGAGAAAATTCGATCTCTGCTGTCTATGCTTTAGGCTGTGCCTACATTAGTATTTTGTGTCAGAGCAGTTGTGGTTTTCAAGCAATTTTCCTGATCATTCCCCAGCTTGGTTATGATTGCAGAAGGGCTCGGTTACCTTTGCAGCCTTTGAGTTTGCAACCTTTTGGCCTCAGCCCCAGCTGTTTCAACCCATTGATTTGTTGATATCATAGCAAATTACTTGTTGTTTGGCCCTCCAAAGGGTTGTGTGGGGACAGGGCTGTGTAGCCTCTTTTGCCTTCTCAGTCTTTTGTCATGGAGTGTATTACATTTGGGCACATTGGGATGAGTGCTCCTGTTCTTTGGTCTTGGAAGTTAAATAGCTCTCAACTATCAAGGCATGTTTAGGACACAATCTAAAAGTAGAAAGGTTTGTAGAAAGGAGCAAGTCACAGTCACAGAATATCAGACTACAGAAATGAAAACTTACATTGAAAGGTGGTTTGTTGTCACAAACCAGCTGCATTAATGAATGTGTATGAAGATGAATCATGTAGTAGAAGACCTGATCAAAGGCTAGATTTTTGCCACTGTCCCTTACTCATTCCATACTCTGCCTTTCCTTGAACATGAGATACCTCCTCCCTCCAATACAGGGACAAATCCCATTTGGCATCTTCATTAATGGGTGATGAGACAGAGTTTTCAGCTAGTTTTCAGATGATACCAAAGAGTACCTGATACAACAGTTGTTTCTGCCTCCAATTGTTTCTGCCACTATTCAAAATATATGGGTCAACAGGAAACCCATTGAGTCAAACAAGAGCAAATGTGAAATCCTACACCTTGGGAGGAACAACCCCAGGCATGAGTAAATCTGACTTAAGAAGCTGCTTTGCAGAGAAGAATCTGGGGATCCCGAAAAATGATGAGATGGCCATTAGCCAGTCAAGTCCTTTGTGTCAGAGAAGGCGAAAACCATCCTGGACTGCATCAGAACTGCTGGCAGCAGGTTGGGCAAGCTATCCAGTCCCTCAGTACTGGTAAGGCACAGCTGGAGTTAATTTCCCAGTACAGTAAAGGTGTGGACATACTAGACAGTCTAACAAAGGGTCACTAAGATGATTGAGGCTGGGTTTAAAGCATCAGGCATACCATGAGAGACTGAGAGAGCTGAGAGGGTTTATCCCAGGGAAGGGAAATCTCAGGGGAAATCTTATCAATCGGTAACTGCCTGATGATGGGGGGAAATAAAGAAGATGAAGTTATACCCTTCTCAGTGGTACCCAGAGAGAAGACAGAAAGAAATAAGCACAAGTTTCATTTCTACTTGGAATTATGAAGGGGGTTTTTTTTATTATTTCTGTGTAGGTGATCAAACACTGAATCAGTTTGCCCAAAAACAAGTTTTGACTTTGTATCTCTGAGAGTATTCAAATATTACTGGACATGGCTTCAAACAATCTGCCGCAGGTGACCCTGCTCTGAGAAAAGAGGATGAAAAGTTGGTCTTTGTACATGCCATCCACTCTCAGGTATTCTGTGAGTCAGTAATTTGGTGTGGAAAAGGTATTTCAGGCTTCCTCTCCTAGCTGTGGGGCTGTGATGACATCCTTTTATGCTCACCTGGGCAAATACTTTAATGAGTACTTCATCAGGACCAGACACACTAAATCTATCTTCCCTTTCAGATTTTGCTCTGGTATTTGCAATTATGAAAGAAAAAACATCTCTGCCAGTACCTGACTCCCAATAAATTGTAATTTTTCATCAGCTTGTAGTTTCAAAATGTCCAGGTAGAAGCCATTTTCTGACTCAGAGCATACCATTTGAGTTACATGCTGTGAAACCTTTTTACCTCTGCATTTCTTCTCTGTGTGTTTACATTCTTCCTGTGATCTCATGAGATTTACAAATGCTTTCCTGCTCATCCATTTCTGAGGAGCTGCAGGGGAGTGCTGTGAGAGCTGCCTTCAGTTTGAGCAGATGACACGGTGGAGACATACATGAGAGATGCTGTTCCTGCAGAGACAGAATAGGCTGTGGCCATTTAAAAAACAGCTGGTCACATTGCAAGTAACTGCTCTAATACTGGAGCACAGGCGGCTGCAGCATTCAAACCCTTATGATGCCTTTCTTTAAAGCATAATAGATTTTTCTGGGTGGATTTTAGAAGCACTCTGTATTCAATAAGTTATAGGATTACACTGACAAACTGAGGTCCTGCAAAGTGCCCCATTGTTCCTTGAAAGACAGACCAGCACCTCAGGGAGCCGGGAACTGTCACTGGTCACCAGAGAAAAAAGGTCGCTGCCTGCCCTTCCACTTTCTCCCATGAGGAAGCTCCTCATAGTCTGCAGTGAGGTCTTCACTCAGTCTTCTCTTCCCCAGGCTGAACAGACCAAGTGAACTCAGCTGCTCCTCACAGTTTCCCCTTCAGACCCTTCACCGCCCTTGTGACCCTCCTTTGGATGGTCTCCAATGATTTAAAATATCTTATATAGTGGCACCTAACTGGGTTGAGAATTGACTGTCAGAGCTCAGAGGGCTGTGATCAGCAGTGCAGAGTGCAGCTGGAGCCTGCAGTCAGCCGTGTTCCCCAGGGCTCAGTACTGCGTCCATCTTGTTCAGCTTGTTGATCAGTGACCTGGATGAAGGGACATGGGATGAAGGGACAAGTCTGAGGATGGCACAGGGCTGGGAGGAGTGGTTGATACTCCAGGTGCTGTGTGAGACCTGGACAGGCTGGAGAGTTGTGTGGAGAGGAACGTAATGAAGTTCCACAAAGGCAAATTTGCAGGGTCCTGCAGTAGGGGAAGAATAAACCCATGCACCAGTACAGGTGCATGTACTGCACGGGGCCTGGCCTGATGGAAAACCAAACTGCAGAAATGAGCCTGAAAGTCCTGGTGTGCCTTTGTAGCCAGAAAGGCCAATGGGTATCCTGCATTACAAAGAGTGTAATGCCAGTAAAGGGAAGTGATCCTGGCCCCTCTACTTTACCCTGGTGAAGTTGTGTCTGCAGTAGTGTGTCCAGCCCCAGTTCAAAAAAGGCAGGGAACTCCTGGAAAGGATGCCGTAAAGGCTTAGGAAGATGACTGGAGGGCTGCTGCATCTCTTATACGAGGAAGATGTCCCCTTCCAACCCCTTCCCTTTGACCAGAAGGACTGATGATCCCACTTCCAGGGCTCTGTAATCCTTGGTACTCTTCAGACTGCTCCTGTCTGTATCACTGCCACCCACGTGAAACAACAGCACTGAGTAATAAGTGGTTTTTAGGAGGCTCAGTAGGGTCCAGCAGGCACCCCTGACACAATCCCCCAACAAACAGCACATCTCTCTAGAGAGTGTGTCAAGTCAGCACAGGGGGGCCTCTGCTTCTGCCAGAAGAGTCCCCCACTAGTGTCCCCTGTCACATTTTCCAAGCTGTGCTGGGTGTTATATGGGCAGATCAGGCTGCTTTGCTGGTGGTTGCACAGCAATCAGAGCAGGCTTCCTTACCCAGCCCCAGCATGCCCCCTGATGTGATATGTCTCCTGTCTGCAGAGCAGGAAAATGGTACAGCAAGGGCACCTCATGCATTGGGTGAAGGATCAAGGACCTCCTGCTGGTCCTTGCATTGCAATCTTCTGTTCCTCTGCATTATTTGCCTCCTCCCTTCTCTGTGTGCTGGTGGGGGAGCTTTGGGCTGTCTGGCTATGGACTGTGGGCACAATGCAGAGTGCATTCAGAGCCAGCTATCTAATTCCATCTCAGCTTCCCTGATGTTACACCACTGTTGCTTCCAGAGGCCATTACATGCTCCCCTCCTAACATTTGGAGACGCTGACAATACTTGGCAGAGGGCTTCTAAAATTAATTTACATTTATTTCAGACATTTTTAGGTTAAAAATTGTTAATGCATGATTTTTTTCCTCAGAAATACCTACATTTTAGGAAATTATTTGTGCCAAGACCGCACTGTTTCTTTCAAGTCTGTTATCTTGCCTCAGGCAGTGCCATACTCTTCATTTTGCTAGCAGCATTCAGCTCTGAGGTGGAAGCTGTTCCTTAGGGCAGTTTTGAAAAGCAGAACACCTTTGCAAGTTCAGTGGATGGAAATCTGCAGTAAAGGCATCAGTAAGCTGTGTTGCCTCCATAGGCACAATTTAGCCTGTTTATGGGCCCAGGTGTGCCCTTGGGCTCTGTCATGCACAGCAATGCAATCTCACGGTGTCGGACCATCCACACTGCTGCAGCACAGACATGGCTACTGTCTGTGGGTCAGGGTTGAACCTGCAGTGCCAGCAACTCCCTGCTAATTTACTCTCATGTTTGGTGAAGTCATAAGAGCACATTTCACCTTTTCCTCTGTGAAAAATGGGGCACTCTGTCCCCAGAGAGCAGCGGTGTGCTACAAGGCGTCACTGAGGCAGTGCTGTTTCACATCTGCTCTCCACTCATGACGTAACTTCAGTGTGCCTGTTTTCCATGCTGGCACTTGCACTGCACAAGCACACAGCCTAGACTGTCCTGCTTGTTTCTATCACCTGGTCCATTCTGTATGTTCGTGATTCTGTATCATTTTACCCAAATAAACACTTCCTAAACTTTTAGTTACGTGTATTTTCACATGACTTGACTCTGCCAAGTTTAACCAGGTCCTAGCTATCAGCCTGCCTCAGTAGCTTTGGGAGTCCCAGGAAAGGGTCAAAAAAGGAATTGGGGGCAGGCATTTAAATCTCTCTGTTTCTGTAATTCATATCTAAATGCATACATGGTGCTGCTATAATGGAATTAATACCAATTCAAATTTAATCTTTATTTATGACTGTCATATTAATAAGTAGCTTGGTAAATGTAAACCTGCTGCATACTTTGCAGCATTTCCTAGTAAACTTAGAATGTTAAACTCTGAATTACTGAAAAAAATGAAGTGAAAAAAGTTTTTTAAAAAATAAAAAAGAAAATACAAATGGTCTTTCTTGGGTGGTGAAATAAATTTCTTTGAAAATCTAGCAAGGAATGCTCTTAAAATCTGATTCTTACTGTAAAGAGGACTGTGGGATATTATTCTATTATGGTGAATTTATATATTTAAGCTAGAACAATAAAGGATATATGTCTACGCTGGGATCTTAAGTAAGATTTTGGTGACTTTGACACATACTTGTTGTATAATATATTACAATTGTCTCCATTTTTTGCAATAGAGGTTCAATTTTCACTGCAGTAACAATGATTCCTTGATATCACTGGCTTTTGACATCAATGTGTTTTATGAGGAAAGGAGTATAAATATTGATTTAATGCAGGAAAGTTGATTAGAGGTCAAGAAATTATTCTAGGTGTTGGCAATAGGTGGACCTTTGGGATCCACCTAGATGTTTTCTGGGCAAAAGTGAATTGTTAGTGAACATTGTAAAATAAAATGTGGCTGCTTTAAAATTGTTCAAATTATAAACAAAGCAACAAAAAAGAATGGCCTTCTGTAATAGTGAGATTGTAAAACTGGAGCAGACAGCAGACAGGGGACTGCTTTCAGGACACTGCTGGAGGGAGGCAGTGGGAAGGTAGTGAGTTACCAGCATTCCTGGTGGCTCAGATGCTGCTTCCCTTGAGCTTGGTCCACAGTCAAAGGGAAATTTCCACTGATTTCAATAGACTGCACATCCGGTCCCCTTTTAACAAGCTATTGGGTTTTTTAATTTACCATATGTCTCTTAATAACCAGATCACTACTAATAAAGCCCAGTAAAGCTCAGAAATTATATTAGGAATTCAACCGTGAAATTAGATGCAACCAGCTAAGTCAGAAGTAGAACAACAATTAACAAAATATTGGTAAATGTAAATCTCAGAGAATCTTGTAATACCTTTATACACTGCCAAGAGCACAGGATCTTCATTTCTTTTTATTAAATGCCTCTTGTGGTAAACAATTAAACAGCACCAGCAATTCCTTTACTCTAGCTGTCATTCTGATGATGAGAATGCTTGGGCACCTGACATCTAATTTCAGTGCCATCCAACTGTAAATAAATTGTGAAGCCTTTCTACATGTCTGGTAATATATAGTCATCTCTATGTAGGCACATATGCAGATTGTGTGAGCTTTGCCCCTAATTTAATATAGTTTCAGCCAGACAAGGATGAGTGTGGGAAAAAAATAGTTTGTGAGAAATTTGAAATTACAGTTCAGGGTTTCTTTTTGAGGCACTAATAACACTTAAAGTTCTGAGTGTCAGAGTGAGAGTAATAAAACTGATTCCCAGCATCAAGGCAGGGTTTTTTGCCTTTCCCCACCCCCATTTCACTCACATTTCCTTGAACAAGAGAGACAGATTGAAAAGCTTTGTCATATACAGATGCAAAACTACAGGTACAAGTTAAAATTTTCTGTATTAATTTCAAATGTTCATTCAAAGTTGCCTATTAATTTTGCATGAGGATTTGCTGAAGCTTCCATTGCCTTTGTTCCTTCCTCAGTCATTAACATTCTGTACGTCAGTTAGAATTACAGGGTTTGAAACAAATGTTTGATTTCTCCCACATGTGATTGTTACACAGCTACAACTCTCTAAGCTTTTCTGATCTCCAAGTGCTTGCCTACTTAAGAGATTCTGGTTGGATGGGAATGACCTTCCCCTGAAGTCTAGAAGTTAAATTTCAGATCACAAATAAACAGAAGCCTAGGCAATGAAAGGTTATTTACAGGAGGTGAGGTGGTCACATGCAGACTTTGTGTTCTTATTGGAAATATTTCAAGCACACTTTTTTGATATGCGTTATTCTTATATACACTTGGAAACCATGCCGTGGATAGGCTGAGAAAATGGGATATTCATTGGCATTCATTTCATTAGCAATGTAAATCACTTAAAATGTCATATTTTGGCAGTGTCCCTTGAAAAATGCAGCTCATTAGCTGAGAAAGAAGCAAGCACTCTAGGACACACTGCACACTATCAAATTTTTAGGCTGTCCTTCACCGCATCCTACTTAATGGGGCTCCCTGGTACAGCACATGATGAGTTAGGTACCTACAAAAATGCTTATGACTAAGCAGGGGAAGGCCTCACTCAGAAGCAAAATTTCAAGGAGAACTGAGAGCCAAGAGAGCCAAATCTGTCCTTGGAGGAAGGGATGCTGAACACACGCCTCTTTCTAGGCCAGAGAGAAGCAATTTCCTCCATTGAGGTTCAGGCTGAGAACTCATCTGGTACCTAAACAAAGCCAGGCCTTCCTTTCTGGCTGGGAGCTAGGGCTTTTGCCAGATAAATGAATAAATAATCATCTGGGACTGAACCTCAAATACCCACTTAAACTGGGCAGTGGTGTGACACAGATGTCCTGAGTACCTCTCTCACCAGAATATTGCATAGGGAGACTTTTCTGTACACTTCCAGGCAAAAATTCTCCCATGTATTTTTCTCACAGCCTGCTGGACATTTTCCAAGTAGGTGGAACTAAGCACAGCCTGAATTAAAATTTCAGTGCAAAGGAAGCATAGAATCTTCACATGTCCCAGGTGTGCAACGACACTGCAGACCTTCCAGGGCTTTAGACTGAATTAGACTCAGTGCAGCTGTTTAGTCACAGTTCATATTAGATATGGGTTTTTCCATCAGAAATAATTCCTTCTTTCATAAGGTAGGTATCTGCTTAATAGCTGATGGGCTCATGGTGTAATTGCCAGGGCTGCTGAAATACCGTCCAATTCTGTGTAGGACTGCAAACCTCCTGTACTCCCCTAGGGCACCTAACTGCATCTTCTTCTGTCACAGCTCAGAAGTCAAAATTAACTGTAACACATTCATTTTCTTCTGCTTAAATCATTGCCAGTTGCCATTTTATTGCCATTTTATCCCTGTGCTTTTTTCATATGACCTCTGATCAACCATTTCCATATATGTGTGCAGCATCTCTTAGTGCATGGTAGACTCTTCAGTACTGAGTTGCTTTGTTAGTTTTACATTTTGCATGTCCCATTTTCTGTGTCAAAAATATATTTTGTTATAACAATGCTGGAAAGCCTAGATTCAAAATGGCAGTAGTCAAAAATCAGGGATATTTTTCTGATTCAGAAGCTTCAATTAAGCAGATTAATGGAGAATAATTATTTCATCAGGCATTCAAAGATTTTACCCTCCTTGGCTATGTAAGACAATACTTTTTAATCAAGGCCTGTAGTCTGGTTTTTTATCCCATACCTGAGCCAACCATCGCTTGTCACTTTCTATTCATGACAATTTACACACTTCAATGATGAGTAAGGTGCAACCTCACTGTTTGTTTGTTTTGTTGTCTTGGTTTTTTTCTTTCATTCTTCTTCTTTTTATGATTAGTCCTTGGTAGTTTCCTGATCGTTTACCATTTCTGGGATGTCTACCTTACCTCTTTATGATTTTTAGTCAGGTGCTGTGTGTGCTGCATGAACAGGCTTTCCATAGAAGGTTTTAATAACTCTAAATATGCAGCGTTAAATTGTGATTGCTGTGTGTTATCACATTGTTAACATTTGAGACCTCTGAAAATATAAAATCCAACATTTTCTGTGACATATATCTATTTCCAGTTCAGGTACAGAATTTGTTTCTCTTCAGTTGCTGTTTTGCTGAGCGTCTCAGGGTGAAGGCATTTTTTTCAAAAACCCTCATTTAACTAGTCATCAAAACAAGGCAAACTGCCCGGGAGAAGGAAGAAGCCTCATTCCATTTCTGTCCTTGACTGGTTTGGTTGTTTATTTTCACTGTGTGACTAGCAAGTGTATGGCTATCTCATGAGTTTGCAGTGCTTAGCTCATCAGTATCCACTTTCCAAAGTTTTTGGGGACCAAAACCTGGGGTGTTTTGGTAAAAAAGCTCTAAATTCTTTAGGGACAAGTTCTCTTGGAAATGAAATAGTGATTTGACAGGCTCTGTGTTTCTTGCTCCTTTATGCATATGAACAGTAGCTATTTATCTTCCAAGCATTTTCCAAGTCTTGAGGAAAAATTAGCACTTTATGCTTTATGCTTTATGGCATTAATTCTTAAATAACATGTTCTAATTCCCATCTATTTTCTTGAGCCTCATTTTTGTCTTATCATTCCTGCGTAAACATATATCAGCTTTTCTTTCTCACATATCTGATTAGATGGTAAGTATTTACTAGAAAACTGAAATAGTTAACAAAGAGTCACTTTTTCTTTTTAGGATGAAGTTACTTTTGAATTTCCTTGAATTTTCCTTGTGTCTCTTTCCAGAATTTTTACTGATTTACTACCAGTAGAACTGATGTGATCAAGGCCATCTAACATAGCTTTAACTTTCTGACAGGTGGTGCCTGTTTTCAGTCCACATGAAATTAAAAGGACCACTGCAGGTCCTAACACAGTTTTAAAGTTGACTGAGGAAGTAATTCCCACACAAGAAATTAAAGAGCTACACTTATATATTTTTATTCCTCAGTTACAATCTTGGAAATATTACCTTTTTGTTTACATGATTTTGAATTGAGTAAGAATTGTCTCCTTAGGCAGGACAGTGTCCAAATAATTCTAATTGAGACACTTGTCCTGGGAATATTAAAAAGGGTCATCATCCATATTTTCTTATATAATAATATGTCGTGCCATGAAACTGTTAACAGCTAATGACAAAAGTAATTGGAATAGTGAAAGGAGCAAATGTTACTCCTACCTTGAAAGGGGCGAGAAGGAGAATCCCAGGAAGTTCAGGTGCTGCAGTCTCACCTTGATACCTAGGGACAGTGATGGAGCAGCTAACCCTGCAAAAGCCTGTCAGGTACAGGTGGGACAGTAAAGGTTTCAGGAGCGATTAACAAGGAATCACAAATGGGACATCATGCTTGACCAACTCTATAACCTACACTGGAATGACTGACTTGGCAAGAGCAATGGCTTCTGCCTACTTGCGTGCCCAGAGTACCTACAGATACATTTTCACAACGGTTTATAACAGTAAACTCTTTAGAGTCAGAGTAAAAGTAAGAATGCAATTTGGATGTTTTTTCCAGAGGAAAAAGACACCTAACTTTTCAATTCAATTTCTGAACATGTGATGGTTCATATACAGTCCTAAAAAACTCCATAGGATTAGTAGTTTTCAGGAAAAATCCTAGTCAAGAATTTTCTAACTACTAACTTTATTTCAAACTATTCACCAGAATTTTAATTCTTAATTGAATATGTTATCTAGTTAAAAATTGCATCTCTGTCTCACCTAGCAAGAGGCTTAAGATAAAATTGAACCTGAAGTAGGATCTAAATGAAGTTAAAACATAATTTCAGCATCAGAAGTAAAATGCCTGAAAACTATCTGATAAGTTCTTTCCTTACCTGAATTAATGAAGAATTATGGCATAGATGTTGTGCAGTATTATTCATAGTTAACTTACTCTTTTTCTAAGAGAAGTGAAAAAAGACCAGGAAAGGGGGAAACTGTGCTTCCACAATGTTTTTTGCCATTAATAGTATTTTTTTTCTCAGGATTGTTTTTTACTGAACATACACTATTGTTTTGCAAGCTCTGCACTTTTCTTGTGTGTATTCTTTGCATACAACATATATAGGACAATGCAATCTATCACTCTGACAGAAATTAGAGAAGATACATTTTCTTCAATGTGTGAGATATTTTTTCTTTTGTTCATGTCCTTGTCTGTCAGATAAACTACAATAAAATCATGTGGAAAGCAATCATGAAAATAGAAGGGTTGCATTCATTGTTAGGATTGTCCTGCCTATTGAAATGTCTGCTCCTGTTTAGGAATAGACATAAGAGCCCAAAAGCACCTGTCCTAGTAAAATTTAAAAATATAATTTGCTTTTAATGATTTGATGGTAAATAATATTTTGTAGATGTCTGTTTATGTAGTGTTAAATGCAGTTAGAATATTCTAAAACTTATAAGTATTGAAATAATGTGATTTTATACTTGTTATACAATATTTTATTTCTATCACATTTCATATATGTCTTTTTATTTCTAAGTCTTTCCAGGTTATCAATTTCCAAATTTTCTCTTTTGGTCATGTTTTTGTGGGATTTGTTTGTTTGATTTTTGTGTTTGTTTGTGTGTTTAGTTGGTTGTGTTTGAGGTTTTTCAGTGTAGGGTTTTTTTGGATTTTTTGGGGAGGCTGCAGATTCTTTTCACTTCTTTGAGTGTAGTTTACCTTTGCATCTATTCAGGCAAGATAATTATTAGCGTTTGTGCACATCCCTGCATTGAAGAGCACAGAACTGGGAAAACTGCTTGTTGCAGTGGAGCCTGTGCCTCCTTTGTTTTTTGGTGCATTGTTGTAATGCTGGGCAGGGCAGCCAGAAAGTGCAGAGTCCATCAGGGCAGGGTGGGACCTGCTGTCTCCAGGCTTGCTCAAGCCTCAAGGAAAACACAGAAGAACCTGGCAGCTCTTGGGCTCATCAGCACAGGAGGGATTTCACATGGAGGTGGGAAAAATGTGTGCCCACAAACCTTGCTTGCAAGCTAAATCAGCATAGAGGAGGGCTGCTGGGGTCATGGCTTTTCCCCTGTTTGTGCTTTGTTTCGCAGAAATGTGTTTGTTTGTTTCCCCCAATTTGCTCCCACTCTGTGTCCCATTCTGGAGCTAAACTGTGGGCAGAGGGAAGCAGCCTGGTGAATCCCTCCTTAGGAACATGTTTACAGCTCTGGTGGAAGTCATTTGGTGTCAGTGTTATTATAAGTAGTAATGCCCTCTCCCCCCTGTTGTTTTTATTACATCTCTCCCTGCCAACAGCTTCCAGCAGCTTTAGGAATTTATCATATAAGAGAATTAGGATGAATCGGAGCCAAGCATGTGTTGGGGGGGTGAAAAGGAGGGAAAAGGAAAGTTACTACAAAGGCAGATATAACAGTAAGGATTTCCTCAATTTGTTCTCATTTTTACAGAGATGATTTTTTTTTAAATGACCAGGGACTTTGTAAAAGAGTCATGTCTAAATACCTACAACAGAAACCTATTCCGTGTCTTCATGTTTTGGTATTGCCAAATACTTTTTAAAAAGTCATACAAACTGTCTATGGTGAAGACATAAACAGCTCAGCTGGTTTTCAGTCTCTCCGAAGACATTTCTGTAACTTTGATTTAGCCACGCTCAGGTTTTTTGCTTAAAATAGAAAAAAAATTAATAATTTAATAACTAGTGGTTCTTATCTGGCAGTGCTCAGAAACAGGAACAATTTTAGTGTGAGTGCTTAAAGAGATTCAGGCTAAACCCTGAACATTTTTTTCATATCAGATGATGTGGCACATCTGAAAGATGTGCTAAAATAGTAATAGTATTGAGAACTAGGTCTGGCTGGGTAATTACTTCTATTTTCCTCTAAGAATTTACAAAGAGTGTGTCCTCCCCATCCCCTGCAGTGATGGGCATTTAAAAAAAGCTCCAGAAACATGTGGCAGCTTTCACAACACAATCCAGCCCTCAAATCTGCCATCCAAATAGTCTTTTCCTGAGCATCTGGTTCATCCCTAAGATTAACAAAATAGTAAAATTTGTTTGAGCAAGTGACTCCCTGGAATTTTACTAAAACAACTCCAACACTGAGCCTTTGCATTTTTCATCCCTGCAGCCTATGAAGTATTGAAATTGTTTATATATTTACAAAACAAAAATATTATTAAAAGGCTATGGGGTAGGTTAATAATTTTTTGTCCTAATCCTGCATGCACCTGCCTTTGATATTGCACTAAGAGTCAGCAGAACAAAACCTGCAACTTGTGCAAATGTATTTTAGCATGCAGAACGACACATCTGGGACAGCACACACCACTGTAAAGTATCAAATGCTGTGAGACTCCTAAAAAGCAGTACTTGCAAAACTAGAAATAGAAATAGGCTGAGATCATTAAGAAGCAAAATTCTCTTAAAATAGTTTTGCAAGTAGGGAAACATTACTTTTTTTGCTCACTGGGCACTTATTCCTTACTTTATTATTTTTTTTTTTCAAGTACATTCATTAAGCTTTTAGTAACATTTCTGGGAATTGGTTGGGATTTGTTTTATCTCTGAATTGATAATTGCTCTTGTTAGGGGAAAATAAACAAAATATAGTGCTTTTTTCAAAGTTTCTAGAATTAAATCATTGTTAATCATTCTTAAATTTTACTGTGCACTCTGACCTTGCAAGTATGACCCTTTCCTGGTGACAGATACGACCCACACGGGATGTTCAGTTATTAGGTGGTGAAATGTGGCATTGAAAAACATCAACCTTCTTACTAGAGATTGTACTATGTATTTAATCCATGCATAATCCAGCTAGGATTAGCACTTTTTCTAATTAATTGAAATTAAATGCACAGATGTGAGGAAAGATTCACGCTGCTTAAACACATGGCAACACAGATATGTTCATGGACTGAGAAAAGCATACAGATTAGCTTCCATTTTAGAAGGTCATGATGCACGGTGCTCTCTGTCAGAACCCAGGACATCCCTCTGGCTGTCCTGAGCAGCCAAGACCCCTGCCAGGGGGCTCAGAGACCCTGGCACAGAGCCCAGGATGCTGGTGGGTTTGATTATGACCCATGGAGCAAGTTACAAACCTTAGATGAAGAAGCAGGCCACAATAGTTAAGTAGAATAATAGTGAATTTATCATTGGGAGAAAAAGTAGATTTTGGGGTTTTCTAGAATGGGGGTTCAGGGGGCAGGATGGAGTGATCTGGGCACATCCAGCCTTTCTTCTTCTTCTTGGCTTCCATCATCTGCTGTGATGTTGGCACTTTTAGGTTGGTTTAGAGTAGAAGCTCACTGTCTAATATAGGTGATAGGTATTGGAAACATTGTATATATAATTTTTAGTATAAAGACAGAGCACCACCCCGGGGGTAGGCAGAATGCCTCGGACTGTCTTGCTGAGCAGACCTCAGCAGGACAGCAGAAAGAATTTTATAGATAAGATACAATAAACAACCTTGAGACCAGGAAATGAAGAGGTCTGACTCCTTCTTCAAGTGCTGAGCCGGGAAGAAATACTTTCCAACTTTTCTCGGGGTCACAGCGACCAGCGAGAGACCCCAACAGCTCTCCTGCTCCATGATTGTCCAAGCTAAGTGGGAGTGAAAACTGGTGTGTTTTTGTGGGATCTCAGGATTTGAGTCCTGGGATGCAGGGCCCCCGAGACCACCCTTGGGGGGCCCGGGAGTCCTGGAATGTTGCCAGAAGTGTCTGGTGGCAGGACTTTGACCCTACACGGGAGACGACACCTTTATGAAGATAAGAGGGCCTCACCGGGGTGAAGGGTGGAAAGATTAGCTAATTAGAGGGTGAGAAACAGGGTTTAGGATTTATGTGCAGGGGGGTTTAGAGGAGTAAGATGGAGGAATTGGGGTGTGTCCTACCCTCCTTCTTCTTCCTCCTCTCCTCCATCTTCTTTGGCCACGGTGGCACCTTTGGATTGGTTATTACTAAGAGTACACCGAGTTATAACAATAGATGGTATTGGGGAAAAATGATAAATATTGTATACGTAGCAAGGGGTATAAAGATACGTGGCGGTCAGGGGGACGGCACAGTGTGCCCATGGCTGACTACTGAGCAGATCTTTGTTCGGCTGAAAGAACATCTTTTAGATAAGCAATTAATAAACATAAAACCAGAAAGAAGAACTGAAGCCTCTTCTCGTCTTTCGATACGCGGGCTGCCCCAAGGCCACCCCGGGCCTTCCAGGCCCCTCAAACAGCCGAGATAAACCGGACATGTTTTAACTTCCCCAAAGTGCCATGCAGGGAACACCAGTCCCCTGCCAGGTGCAGCATTCTGCTGTGAAGAAAATCCTCCACATAGACAAGCCCTGACCAGACATACAATCCTGTTTTTTGGAGAGTGCTCAGTGTAGCCTTTGGGATATAGCTGCAGTAACAGCAGCAGGTTTTGTGCTCCTGCAGTCACTTCAGAGGGCTATGAGAATAACTGTCCATTTGTGCCTCCCATACTCTCTGGGAGCCACAGTGGGACAGTTCAAGGAGAGGATCTGCATGCCTGACCCTCTCTCTGTTTCCAGAAATATTTTCAGTAAGACACTAATAGCATATCACATACAAGCAAAGCCACCTAGCACGCAAATCTTACAAATAAAAAAAATAAAATAAGCTTAAAATAAGGCTCTGTATTCTTGTGAGGTTTACAAAAAGAAATAGTTCCTCTAACCATAATCTGTGATCAGATTCTACACGTTCTCATGGAGGATTAGTCAGTTGTGTTTCAAAGTGCTTGGGGTACTCAGCGTGTGGTGGGTATATGAACATGGCCTGCTCCACCTGGTCTGAGATTTACTAGCCTGCCTGCTTGTGCAATATACTTGACCTGTAGATGGATTACTGCATTCACTTTGTTAACTGCTCCACTGAAAACTTTACAAAAACAAACATGAAATCCCTTGCAGTGGCGCTCAGCTTGTCCTTGTCCTTGTGAAGAAGCAAAGGGACTCAAGTAGACGTACTGAACTGAACGAACCATGTCTGTCCCACTGACTCAGATTTCCACAGATATACAGTGGCTCATCCCAGGTTATGTACAGACCAAGAAATAGATTATCCATTTACATCCAGACCAATAAATAGTTTATCCATTTATATCCCAATGGAGAAATAGTTTATCATCTCATGCATTTTCCAAAACAACATTTTTCAGAAGGATTTTACATTGAGTGTATTTAACACAACTCTGCAGCCTTTGTAACAGACTACACTTTGAGAGATTGCGTTCTCAGTTGTTCAAAAGTCTCTGCTTTGTCTGTAGTGCCTTGTTGCTGTTTTATTCTCTGCTACTTGGATAGGACTTCACTGGTACAGTTTCACCATGATTCTGCATCTGAGGCAAACCTACAAGCAAGTTTATAAAGCAATAATGGATCTGCAGCCAAGCACTAATGGAAGACCCCATTAGCTCCAGACTGCTTAAGTAATGGAGGAAACTGTCTTCTTGTATTTCATTTGTCTTTACTGACAAATTCTGTGTTGCGTCACTTACACTAGAGCAAGTAAATGTTTTGAACCATTAAAAATCTACTCTGTTTAGTAAATATCTGCAAGTGTCTTGATCTGGTCTCCTTCTCCAAGACAAGATCAGCTATTCCTAAAGCAGCTCCCACAGAGATTTATTTTAAGAGGGTCTTTTTAAAACCATCTGGAGACAGGGTTTCTCCAGCCTCTGTCTGCCAAGAGGTCATTTTCCAGTCCAACCTAACTCAGCCTGCTATTCCTTAGTTGATTGTCCTCTTAACAGTTAAAGTACTTTCCTATTTGCAGAAAATGCCCATATCTCCCTTAGTTTCATTTTTACATTTGTTTAATAATTTCTTTTCCTCCCAAATTACCCCAGCATCTTCTATCTTGTCTTGCAGGTGATGTGTAAAATATTTTACTTTTCTTTTATAGAAGTATGGTCCCTGTGCAGCTGGTGTATAATCAGTGTAAATAGACTATTTTGTGTTAATATGTCCGCATCAATATTTTCTCCTAATGTATCTGAAGGACCAGTTGTTGCTGTTCTCTTTGCAAACCTTGCTTGCTCTTTTTGCCCTTGAACCAACATTTTCCCTTAGCCAACAATTTCTAAAGGCTGTGGTGAATTTGGTATGAGTCACAGCAGATGCAAAGTTTGTGACACAAGAGAGTGAGTAGACATTCACAACTCTAAAACCTTCTTGGGTCCAATGCAAGTCAATGCACAGCTCAGACTGTTTTCTGCTCATACTGGGAGAGATGGAGGAACTGAAAAATATCAGTCATGTATTGATTTTACAGTGCAGTTGTTCAATACCAGATCTATTCTCCAGTTCAGAGAAATTTGGATATCGCCTAATCCTTTGGTTGCTTTTTAAATTTTTATGAAAGTTCCAGAATTTTTTTATCTGAGTCTCAGTGTAAGACTCCCATGTGATTGTCAGTGGGTTGACCCTAATAAAATAGAAAAAACAGACACCAGGAAGAAAGAAGCCTTTTATATTTTCCACAAAATCCTTAGCACAGTCAAGATTATAATAGATTGCACTGTGTTATCTGTTTTGTGTGCATAGATGAAAATATTATTAAGTAAACAGTGGTGAGAGTTTTTAATCAGCAGTTCCACATTACTGGGCTGTGTTCCATGCCTTTTCTTTGTTTCCACCCACTCAATAAATGAGAACTAGGGTACCTGGCATTTGGTGAGGCTACACGTGCATGTGTACTTACCAGGTGCTGCATGGATTTAATGCTGTACCTTTGCCAGTAATTTCTACTTCTCATTGCAGTTACATTCAGCAATTGATCCCTCATCCTTCTGAGCAAACAGATGTACATCCTTGAGTCCTGGCCTTGACCACGAGTGAACTGCAATTACACATCTTCTTGTGATTCTCTCAAGCCCGCCTGGATGATATTCAGGCAGTTTCAAAACATGTTTTCCTTTGGAGCATTAAAAGTAATCTCTGATTAAACTGTTTAGTTATCTGTCATAATAAATTGGTGTGTATGAGACTGCTTTGGAAGCCTGTAGCCTTTCTATCACTGGAGGATTTTAAGGACAATTTAGAGAAACATCTGTCAGGACTGGTTAGGTATAGTTAATGTAACCCAAAGATAAAATAGGTGACCTTCTCAGTCCATTTCTTAAATTTTTTTTCTGTGATTTTATAATTCGTCACCGAAAATACAGTTGGAAAGTCAGCGACTTTATTCTGGAGTGTGAATTCTTCTTCCTAAACTAAACTAAAATGCCATTGTTCATTTGTTTGGGTTTTTCTATATAGGTAATTTGGAATGTCAGGATATTTTTTTTCTGTAGTTTTCAGGCGAGAACTCCACGTGCAATTTTTTTGACACAGGCAACCTTTTCCAAGGTGTCATCCAGGCCTCATGAAATATGGTCACAGACAGTTTCTGCCTATTATTTATTTGGAAAACATTGCAAGAAAAGGAGAGTGTCTCCTTTGCTTCTATGTTACTCTGCTGAACCTCTTCAATATTAAAAATTAAAATAAAATTAGAAGAAAGAGAACAATTAAAGCAAACTGAAGTGTAGGTCAGAGCAGACTTAGTACTAAAGCAGAAAGCAAATAACCTGAAGTAAAAATTACTGCTATCTTTGGTACACCAAAGAGAGTTAATTTTTATGTATGCAAACTTAAGTTGCTGTGTGCACCAGCTTTAGGGTTATCTGAGATCAAAGAAATGTGTAACTTAAGGAGACTTTGCTGTCCTTTCTTCAAACCTAGGTCTTTGTAAAAAACATAGAACAAGGAAGAAGACTATCCCTTGGTAAGGATTTTAGAACTGGAAAAATATGCATTAAGTATTTGACTGGGTGCTATGTAGAACCTTATAAATTAAGAGGAACCTATTGCTTGTTTTATTCAAACTACAGCAACATTCAGGAACATTCAGTAAGTTTCTTCCCAGAAGAGACACAAATGCTCTGATCCATCTGACTCATATGTTGAAAATACCTTCAGCTACCATTTATAAAGCAGTTCTTTATAAATGTAAGGAACTGTAAGGACCTGGCATCTTGTTACTACAAACAAATTTATGTGACAATAGCTGAGGATTTTAAAGAATGTTTTGCCCTTTTTGCTAAGTCCTTAGCTTATTTTTTCCCTTTATCTGAACACTTTGAAACCAGAAATTGTTTTCAGTCTCTTGAAGTAAGAACTTTCTAGTGCATTTATGAATGTCACTTTTGAAATGGAGATAACGATGTCTTTCTGCTAAAAGACTTACAACAAAAATTTCAAAACAAATCTCTGCCTCCTCTCTGCTCCTTTTCCCTGAAGGTTAGCCCAGTGCCATTCCATGGCTTCTTTGACTACCTGAAGTGGCACATTTCTTTTTGGGTCACTAGAGATAGGTGGGATATGGAGTGTTTCTCTTTTGTTTTGTATGGTGGGTTTTTTTCTTCCCCTCTTCCCAGAAGCTCTCAGATTCATGATCTCCTGCAGCTCAGGCTGACTCAGAGCAGACTCAGCTTTCCCCAGCACCAAACCATTGCCCCTGGGCTCTGCCCTGCTCCTGGCATGCAGCCCTCGGGAGCAGCTGAACAGACAGCCTTTCTTTCCTTACCTGGAATTTTTGCTTCTATTCCCACTTATCTATGTCCTCATATTTCAGAACAGAAGGTGAGAAAGATGCTGATCCTTAAAGAACAATACAGGTTCTCCTTAAAGGTGAATCAGGAAGTATTTCCAGTGTGTGCTTTCCAATCCAACAAAACATTTCTAGTTTGAAGAAAAACATAAATTCATTTTGCAGAAGTATTTTTAAAGGATCATTTGTTCTTCATAGGAATTATAATTTCCTATGATGCAATATGATAAACTGTTGGAAATGTTACGGGTTTCGTACTAAAAAGTGCATCAAGTATGGAGTTAAAAATCAAGAAAATCTCAACACTGGAAGTTTTTGTGTGCCCTATTCTGACCAGATCAAGTGGTCTTTTATTCCAGTGTTATCCAAAGAAAAACCTTTAATAATCTGATCAAATTTCATACAATTTTATCTTACTTTACGTAATCTAATTCATGCCAATTAAAAATTTAACTCCTGATGGCCTTTGATAGACTTTTATCTAACAGAACTAAGAAATCTCTCTTAAGTAAGAAAAAAAGCATCTCCAGCATCTTGCTAAGATGCCTAAAATAGATAGGATGACTCACTGCTTGGACATGAATGTTTTTTTTCTGTTGATCAGGCACAGAGCTTAAAGCAATTGCATAGATCTAGACATCATTAGATGTTTTATGTTAGTTGAGAACAATCTTCTGCATGCTCCCTGCAAGCAAAGATACAGTTTCAGGTTTGATTTTCTGGGTGAAATACTACTCTTCTTCTTCACCTTCTGGTGGCTGAAGTGGGTGACTGAAAGACGAGAGCAAAGCTGCCGTTTAACAGGAAGGAGAAAAGAAGCCCATAACAAAAATATTATTATTTTGTTTACAGAGCCATGATTTTCAGATAGGAAGAAAGGGTGAAAGTGTACTATGTGAAAGAAAGGATGGAAAACACAGACAGATGTTCTAGGTTCATGCATTTCCTCTCTAGCTTGCCTTGATTCATTTTATATGTGATGCTTCCACAAATTGAAGGAGACATCAAAGCAAGCCAGAAAACCAATTAACATTACCTTTGAACAAAATATGAGCTAATCACAGGCTATGATATGATGCCACAGGATACAGTAGGAGAAATAAAACTTACGGATTCAAGTTTTGGGCAGGATAAACTAGCAATTAGGAAAAATATTCTGGGATCCTGGGATGACATCTTAATGACCTGTCAGTTTTGTTTGCTGGAATTTTTCAGCATTCATAGGTCAAGCACTGAGAGTTCAGTCCAGTGTGCTTGCTATTGATCTTGGAAAAATCTGGCCAATTAGCAAGAATCTTTGTGGAAGCATATTTTAATACATTTTCAACATTAGTATCCTTGCCCCTAGGCAGGGAAGCAGATATAAGAACCACCACAGGCAAGGGTAGATCAAGGTCAGCATTTATAACTTCTTTAATGAATTCTGGACCTTGTACCCAGAAATCTTTAACCAAGAGGCAATCATAAATTAAGGGAGTTAAAATTACCATAACTTTTGTCCAACAAAAAGGCTCTTTATAACTTGATTCATCTTAAGGGAAGACAGAAATTGTTACATAACAGCAGACTAAGATGTTAAAAGAAAATTTTCATGAACCAATTTTCCCATAGTCTAGCAATCTGATAACTTTGATTCCAGTCATCAGTCTAAAACTCCCCTTATAAATGGGCATAATTTATAGGCCATTGAGCTGTTATGTGAATAGGGAACTTTGACAAAACTGTATGAGTCAAGTGTTGCAATTATGTTTTACTTTGGGGAAAAAACTAAAAAGAAAGCCAAACAAACTTTTCAGATGTATTCTTATTGATATTGAGAGAGTAACAAAAGAATATTTGAGGAGGGTTTCTGACTAAGGGAACACATTATTACAGGATTTGAGGCAGAACATTCAGAAAGATACAGAATCTGCCTTTGACAAAGTAATTAAATCTGGCAAGCCAGGGAATTTGCTTCATCCAGTCTGATGTTTATAGGGATGGATAGTGGCTCTCCAGTTTGGACATGAGAGAGAATGTAAAATGAGAAGGAAAAGAGACCTGGGGGAGAAAGCTGTGTACTGTTCAAACTCAGAATCAACAAAATCAGTACCAGAAGTTGTTCATGGTGCAGCATAAAATGTAAGATAAATGATGCCCAGAGGCACCACAAAATACAATAATTTGTCTACCACTCTACTTGCTAAAACCATTTATTCAAATGGAGAACTGGACTTCAGTCCTTGGGCACTGACATAAATAAATTTCATGCCTTTGAAGGAAAAGAAAGAAAACCTGCCAAGGAATTTAATTCTTGCTTGTTTTCAGGTGCAATTTCACAGTTTACAGATTGGATACAAACCTAGGTAAGACTTTTTTTTTAATACATTGTCCGGAGCTTCTGGCAAATAAAAAGTGATACAAAGTCAAAGGATTGCATTTGTGGTGGGGAAAAGATCACGTTTGCTCCCAGTGTTTTCTCTGGCTGCTGGGTAGGGCAGGCAGGGAGCAAGAGGTGCCCGAGCCCCTGCTCAGAGATTTGGTCACAGGAAGAGTTCCCAGCAAGATGTGAAGCAGTTGCATGCTCAAGTGCCAGCCAAGATGGAAAGGAGGGGTCTCAAGGGGTCCACAGGGAACACACAGATTTGTCTGAACTACCAGTGGCTCTGAAGGAAGGGACTTTTCTCTGCAAAAAATCCTGTCATTTTCATCTATTTAACCCTGGATGGTTTGTGTTTCCCATTGAAGGAGTTAGTTATTCTAGAGCAACTTGTGAAAAATCTCTAGATTTATTGATTCAAAAACCTTGTGGAGTTTGGGGGGTGTATTCTCATAGAGAAAATTATGCAGGCAGATCTGTCTGCACAACATGCCAATCAGTTGAAGAAAATACAAACCAAACCTGCCTTTCCAATAGTATGGGGAAAGCTGATTGTGATTGCCCAAGCTGCAACTGAGAATGAGTACGTGGCTCTGTGTCCCCACTGCTCCATTTTCTCTTTTCTGTCAAAAATTTATAAGACCTGCCTGTACCACTGTCACCTAATAAGAGTTCCACTTAGTACTTGCTAATATAAATGAAAACTGAGAAACGTTATTATTTATTATCTAAATATGACATAACTTCCTAAAGAGATTGTGATGGGCAAAAATGTCACAAGCCCTGGTGATAATGAAAGCAAAAACCTTTCTTTTCACATAGAAAAGAGAGACAAATAGAAAAGTGGACAACATCTGGTCTCTATGCCATAATAACGGAAGAACACAGAGAGGCCTGAGCTGCCTTTTGACTGCCAAGGTGGAAGCCAGAAGCAGCTCCAGCACCTTGAAATAGCTGAGCCCCAGGAAATGCCATCACAAGAGCTGGTGGCCCTCGTGCTCCCATGATGTGCTGCTGCCTTGCAGTGCCTTGCTGTGCAGGGGCTCTCACTAAGTATTCTCACTGCTCATACTCAGGAAGTTATTAACGGGTACCCAACTTTAAATTTGGTACTTCACTATGTTTTTTTTGTGAACTGGGAAAACCTGATAAAGGAAAGAGCATATTTGGGAAATTTTGGTATGAACTATTTGACACTGTGTTCATGAAAAGCCCAGAATAAACATCCCTTGTTTTTAAGAACCTCTGAAAGACATTCTGATATTTGTATATACCAGTGGTATCTTATATGTTTCATATCACCTAACTGACATTATGGAAATGCAGATGCCATTCAGAACTGTTGAAGTAAATTCCCCAAGCGTGTGCTGAGACAACTTGTGTCAGCACAGATGCACTTGTGAGATAATTAGATAGGACACAGTAGTTTGCAGATTGAACAGAGCCTGGTCAATGGTCCAAGCTCTGGCCTCCAGTTATCCATTTTCCTTTATAGTCTGGGAGCAGGAACAGATCAGGCTGTCCTCATTAGCCAGTGCAGGTGGGGATGTCTGTGTAGCAGAAGATGTGCTAGGACACATGGTCTTAGGCTGGTCACATTACCTGGTGAGTTCATTTGTCTTCTACCTACTCTCCCCATGAGTACACAACCACGAGATTACTGCTAAAGTTTTGATCTACCATTCTGAAAAGCTCTGTAGCTCTCCAAATGGACGTTGGTGCTGGATGCTGCCTGGTTGCAAACTTTGCCATCCAGGATCTTCTTTCCACAGACCTGTAGCAACTAATTGATTTGGACTCATCTCATGGTCTTTTATTCACACATATTGACCCCATCAATTCTTCCTGTCTCATCAGATTTATCCTATCATTTTTGTTATCATAATGAGTCAATGATGACCACTCTTAGATTGCATGTGTTAACTGCCAGAAAAGTACTTAAGTAATTTTACTAATGATCTTCTTGTTTTGAGGCCAGGGTAACTATGAAAGTTTTGCCAAAACACACTCTAATGCTACAATATTACACAATGGTGATAAAGCATTAATGGAATTATTTTAAATTATGATGATGATCATCTACTTTGTTCAACACATTTATTAGAATTGCTGTTCAACCATTAACTAACTGAATCTCTTGAACAGAAAGATAAAGATTCATTTAAACATTAAAGTATTGGAATGAGGCCAATTACTTCTATAATGACTGAGGAGGAAGCAAAATCCTATATCTTCTCAAACCATGGTAATGAGAAATACCTGAACCCACATGGTTATTAAGACCTAGAAACGGTGATTGTTTTTCAGCTGTTTTTTTTAATTTCTTGAGCATCAATGAAGATACTTAATATTTATCTTTATTCATGATGTTCAGGGGCAATCATCTGGAAACAGTAATTTTTTCCTTGGATTGTTCACTAAATTTTAAGTCATTAGAATGTAATGTAGATTTATATTTTCCCTCCAATTTCCTGCTCAGTACCATGTACTAGGTAGCAGAGGATATAATTATTACTAGAGAGTGCTTGAATGACTTTTGGTAATTGGAATTTCAGTAAACCTTGACAGGTCATCTAGCAATATTAAGGAGATATCTGAGTCATTGGTCTCTTGACAATCAGCTGACTTGTTTCAGATGACAAAGTCTCTAGATGAATTTGTGCTTTTTTTCATGCAGTGGCAAGAGTATCTTATTTGAAATGCTTAAGGTGCTTGCTATTTTGTGTTTCTATCACTGTTAATGAATACCAAAACCAAATAATCCCTGTGAGGTGCTTCAAAATATCCGGTTATTCCCACCTTACATCTCTTTTCTGGACATTTTTCTTTTACAGTGTAAAAGAAGCCTTTATAAAATATAGTTACCGAGACAAACAACTTTTCAGGGTTGCTATGAAAAGAAGCACAGCTCCATCCATATGTGACCCAAGAGATCCTAGGAGGGGTGTTGTGAGGCTCCCTGTCAGCGTGGCTGCTCTCAGCTCTGTTGGACTCTTTGATGGCTCGTGCATTGCTGTGGGTGATGCTGCCTCGGGCTGCCTTCCCTGCCTTGCTCCCGTGGTGCTCACATCACACATCCCCTTCCAGCCATTCTGCCACGGGACTGTTTGCTGAGATACCCAGCCCCATGGGAAACTGGAACTGGAACAGTGCTGTAGTTTTCTTACAGTGGGATCCTTATTTCATCCATCAAGGTTAAAATTAGCACTCCTATTTTAACTGGGTTTAAATGCTGTAGTCTCTTCTTCATTTTGTGGCCTACAAAAGAGGAAAGAAAAGGTCTCTGTGCCATTCATTCATAGCTAACATTAATTCAAATGACTATTTTCAGTAATTATCATTCCCTTTTAGCTTTATCAAAAGTACAATGGCAATTAGAAAAAGAAAAAATATTTGAAAAGGAAAAGCTTTAAACATTTATTTTAGTTTCCACATTGTGGTGCTGCAGCCAGAGAGTGCGCCTCTTTTTGCTTTTTGCAAAAGACTTTTTGCTTCCAGGCACTAAAGTCAAACAGCCTGTGGATGTGGGCTAGGTAAATCCACACTGGTAAGTGTTTCAGCCACACAGAAGTCACAGGGATCTCTCCTACTAGAGAAACCTCAAGTTTGACACATTATCCATTTTCTGATGATACTGATTATATGCTGAGTATGTATCCCATTATGCTTATGTACATCCCATTTATGCAGGATGTCAAAATGTGTCAAAGCTAACAATGCATAAATTCTAACACAAATATATAGCACTTCTCTATACTATATAGAAATATGGGAGATAGATATAGATACAGATTATATTGATAGATAGAGATTAGATTATATACATATATAGAGATATTACTATGGGAATATGGATATTAATATACAGATATAGATATATACATATGTATACACACTGGTCTGTATATGGACTGGTATATATGGATTTGGATATGTATGGATGGTATATATGGATAGATCTATTTAGGATATCTGTAACAAACACAG
The DNA here is from genome assembly GCF_028769735.1 of Zonotrichia leucophrys gambelii. Classification (NCBI taxonomy): domain Eukaryota; kingdom Metazoa; phylum Chordata; class Aves; order Passeriformes; family Passerellidae; genus Zonotrichia; species Zonotrichia leucophrys. The sequence goes on along the minus strand of NC_088200.1, from coordinate 26,723,511 downwards.
TAAGAAGGGCTAATTTAATTTTTAATATTTCCTGCCAATGGAAGCATTTTGTTAAAATTCCTGCAATCTCAGGATGACTATATATGGTTTAGCTTTTTGGTTTTTTTTCAGTTAAGCCAGTTATGCTTAAAAGTAATTGACTATTGCACCGAAATTCTTATTTTAGCTTTATTCTGCAGCTTATTTCAGCTGGTTGGCATAACAGGAGTATCTTCGTCAACAAAATATATAGGCCTTTTATAGCTTACAAAAACATATCTATTCCACTTTGGAAGCATTTTTTTCCCTTATTTTGTTGCATAGACAGCAAATGATTACTTATCACTGCATTTGGCAGTATGAGGGAGAAAATCTTAAGATTTGATCTCTGTCTTCTAAGTGATTTGCTTCCCTCTTCCCTCTGGTCAGTACTTTGCTCTCATAAGACAGCTTTACAGCAAGACTGGAAAGTACTACTAGCACTGGTGTGAGTAGAGAGCAAACTATAATGAAAAGAATTTATAGAGGTTTGTTTGGCTTCAACTCAAAGGAATGCCTTGTGTACTTTTTAATCCTCTAGTCATGCAATGTCTCTTTTGGATGTAGGAGGTAAGCTCTGTCCCAGCATTGTTTGGCTTTTTCTTTGTGGGAAGGGCAAAGGAATTTTTTTCTTGTTGTAAGCGTCCTTAGTTGAAAGAACTACGGAAGCAGTGTGACCTGGCTGACATAAAAATATGCTATGGAACAAAAACTTCTTTTAGTAGGTTTTAGATGCAATAGATAATTGCATAGGAATGTTCCATAAAACCAGAAAAAAAAATATCATTGTGAAGTATTTGTGATGATTTAATTTAACAAGTTAAATGATGAAAACAATTTAAAAGAAAATTTTGACAGTAAGCTTGAAAAAAATTTAAAAATTAATGTTATGTATTAATTAAATAAAAATACAGTGCAAAGATTCCAGCAGCAGATTAGGAAAATAAAAAAGCGTGCTTAAGGGAAAAACAATCTTCTTTGTGCTTTAAGTATACATCATAACATGACCCTTGAGTAGTAGTTTTTTAGTTTTCCTGTTGAAAGGAAAGTAGTTAAGCTTTTATCATTTGTAAGTTTCACCAGTTGGTTTTAGTCCATTGGAAATATTCCCTTGGATAGCACTTATGGCGCTTCAGGAAGCTGAATGGTAATCTTAGTATCGAGGTTTTCTATTAATTATATGCAATACTATTTGAAGGTTTTGTGACCCTGATGTCAGAAGAATCACAGTAAGACTTTTCTGGCAGGGGATCTGTGATGTTTTCCACAGCTGGGTACAGCTGCACCTTGTCCCCTGCCTTCCAACCAGCACGGGCAGGCCAAGAGTGCAGCACTTTCCCTACAATGCCTTTATTAGCTTATCCTACTTCTGTGGTTTTGCTCCAAATAATGTAATGAGGCAAGTGTGGTGAGATACAGGGGCTTTCTGTCCTCTGGAAACCCGGCTGTGGGATGGGCACTGGCAGAGCCAGGTGCCATGGTTAGATACAGGAGACATGCTGTGAGGAAGCGGCTGTTCCTGATGCCATGAGGATGTGAGTGGCTTCAAAGATGCTCCCAAGGCTTGCAGGATGGCTTTGGACACTCACCTTTGTACTGTGCTCTTCTGAGCCACCAAACAGAGCAGCGGAAGGGCAGTCTTACAGAGTGACTTATTTGTGAAGCAGGAACTGTCTGCTTAGGTCCACCAACTTGTCCATCCTCATTACAAAGGACCTAATGAAAGGCAGACTGCGCTCTTGTTCATAGTAGGGATTTTAGTCATTATGGCCCTGGAACCGCAGGTCTTGATGTCTTTGGATCAAGTCTTCAACCAGCTGATTAAAGCCAGATGCTGCAAAAGTGTGAGAATTTAAGGACTGGGCCCCATTAAATATTGTGAGCTATTCTCAGGAGGAAAAATACTTGTTTCCAGAGCTATTTTTTAAGCCACATCCTTTCCTTAAGGCACTGAAATCCAAACAATTTAGACGGAGTTGCTGCCAAGACTTAGTCCTTAAATTTCCTACCCCACATACTATGCTCAACTGGAAATGAACCAGGCCCTGGAAAGAGCGGGAATTAACCATTCATTCAGGAGCTTAGGTTATCAAAAATCAAATTCAGAGGGAAAATTAAGAGCAATATCTTCCTCTCTCAGACAGGTCATTATTCTTGCTGCATGAGCTATGTCAGCCTGAACTTCCACCATGTTTTCAGACACAAATGACAGGATGATGTGGAGGATATATGGGCAGGCACAGGATATGCCTGTGTTTATCTCTTGCTAAAATTTATGCCTATAACATCACATGTTTCAATCTCAGACTCCCAATTTATGACTTTTGTGAGAGTGTGAGGCTTAGTATTTAATACAACACAAGCTAAATGATGAATGTTCATATTTACTTTGCATCAGGTCTTCAGTCCAGTTCATGCCATAACAGCACAAATGAAAATGTCGCACAGAGGCAGAATATAGCCCAGAAAAACAGTGGGAAGGTGCACAAAATAAATCCTATATTGCTACCAAGGACTTGTTCAAGAAATAGTCTTTTGAGTGTTGACAAGGGCCATATCTGGTCTGTGCTTGCACTTAATTTTCCAGTGTCACTGATAGAAATACAGAACATAACTGTACAGGAATCCAACATGAGAGGTTAGGTAGCACAGACATTTAATTTTTACAGAAACTTTCATAGCTGAGTTTGTCTGAATTCAAAGTGAAAATTAAGGCAAAACTAATGGAAATGCCTAGACATATTCCCAAGTATCTGATATATGTGTCACTGCATGGCTCTTCTCATACCAGAAAAATGGTAATTCTAATTATCTTTTTTATCACTATGGGTCATCACCTCATCCCTAGGTTTCATTTGACTACTTATATTTAAATTAAATACTGATGTATTGCAGTTACTTTGTGATAGCTTAATACCTGCTGTTGCAGCAGTGGTAAAGCAGCAAGAGAAGACAAGTTTTCTAGTCTTGAAAAATTCTTTATGTCACAAACAGAAGTAATAAGATTCAAGCCAAGAAGAGAATGAGAAAAAATTAGTTTAGATTGTAATTTACTTTTTTCATTAACTTGTTCAGAATTTAAGCAGAACTTTGTTTGTGAGCATGCGGCTGACTTTTTGCAAAGCTGCAAGTAAGAGCATGGCCTTGTGGTGACACACCAGAGATAATTTTGTCTCTCATGGATGCACAGCAAAAGCTATCCATGGCACCCTTAAAATTACAGTATTTGACTGTACAGCTCTAAATGACCCTACATATGCAAAGATATTGTATGGATATGTGTTATAGGATCCCAGATATGTTGGCAAACTTCAGGGACCTATGTTATAACCACTTAAACCTATTTATAGCATTTTAATCCTAATTAAATAACAGGCAGATGAAGTCATGGAGCAAGAAAATTTAAAGCATTTAACAAAAATACTCCATTGATATATCATAATACATTTTGTGTTATAAATGTCTCTTCTGGGTCTATCTCCAAAAAACTATCTGAATTTGATTGTAGCTGATAATACTTTGGAAGTAATGAAGCAAGAATACTTCAACAAGTACCTGCAAAAAACAGTTTTCTATGAGCTTCATTGTTCAGAATGGGAAAATTGTATCAGTTGAATAATAATATTAGCAGGCACATAGAAAATGAGGCATTAAGGTCTTCTTTTTATCAGGTGATGTGTCTACAAACTATGATGTTTTCAAGCCAAGCCACTTCAGTACACTACAGTACATGTACTAATTAATAGCCATAACACTGTTGAACATTCAAAGCACTGGATTTTTAGAACAGTTTTCAGGCAAATTTTCAGTTTTCTTCTGTTCCCTACCCTGGCTTAGGAACATTCTCCCCATACCTGGAACAGCTCTGTGAATGCAGACAGGGCAGATGAGCATAAGCGCTGAAGGGTACATTGTGCCCCAGAGAAGAACCTAAATCTTTAAAGAAGTTGTCACTTTTCTAGCACCAAATTTGCCATGTTCTGTTAGACTACTTAGAACAGAAACAGCACACCGTATGTGATTATTCTGTGAAATATGAAATGGGATCTTTAATGCACAATCCTGACCTTTTCAAAATATGTTAGAAAACTAACAATGCTCTGATATAGGATAAAGAGATATGATCTGGGAGGAAAATAAGCCTATAAATCTGCTAAATTTATTTTTCTTCCTCTCCCTTGCAACTTTTAAAAGAATAAACAGCAGGTGTTTAGAAAGTGCTGACAGCTATTGAAAGGATACATTCTCCTGGATACGGTAAGGTGAAATGCACAGAGGTGTAAGAATAAAAGAATAAAAGAAATCCTTACTGAGTTGAAAGCTTCTGAAAGTTAGATTTTGCCTGGTGCACATCAGCCAAAGTCCAACATTTTCAGCACAGCTATTGTAGTTACTGTCAGCCTCTTACTAGCAATTAATGTTACTCATAATATTTACAAATACAAACCAAGGAGATTAAAAAAGAAAGATAAAACACCCACTCACACAGATCAGATTCTCAGATTCTACTACAAATCTAGTAAAACATTTTTCTCTGGCCCTGCAGCAAATTTTGCATTTAAAAACCTGCACAGCTCTGGGTCAGACCAGCTTTCGCTGTCCTACAGAAGTCTAGCACCCTTTTCCACAACACTTTTGTTTTTCATAGGACCGAGGGAGATATTATTTTCAGTGGGGTTAATGAAATCAATATTAATATTTAGGGATATCTTTATTAGTAGGCTGATGGCATGAGCATCAAAATGAGTGGAAAACAGATAGCAATCTCTTCTATTAGTATGTGAGGTACCATGCAGAATTAACAGGAAAGCTTTGAAGCCAGGGATCCAGGTTAGAGGAAACTTGGTCTGAGAGCATTGAGTGATGATAGACGTTTTTCTTTGGAACAGTGAGGGAGCACACACACATCACTGGCTTCTCATTTCTGCCTCTGTCTCACATAGGAGTTGATCAAACTCTATGAAACATAAAGGAGACCTGAATTTGTCATGTTATTCCTAATGATACTTTCATACCAATGGTGAAGAATGACTTCACACTTCACAAACAGCCCAAGTTTCTTAAAGGTTTGTATCAGACTGTCAGGAAAACTACATTATCTTGCCTTCTCTTTTCTAGTAGTCCATGGGTATTTCCTGAAATGCAGGTGGGCAGATGGCCTGTCTCCATCTAATCAAAATGAAAGTCTCAGCAAGTCTCCTCTTTTCTTCCCTTTCCTTTTTCTAACTCAAATAGAAGTACTCCTGTTTAGTCATAAGGCAATGACATTTTCCTAGTTCAAATTTCATATAGTTTAAATCTCTGGATAATGCAGGCATATTTAAGACAAGGACATTAAGTGAGATGAAGCTTTGTCTGTCCATCTTACTTAGTTTAACATCAGCCAGGACTCAAAATATTATTTCCAGAACGCTGAATGCATGCCAGCATTACTGACGTTGCTTGCCCAGGAACAAGCTGTATTTGACATAAGAATCTCCACTCCTGAAATGAAAATTAGCTTTTCACCTGGCAAAATAGGTGATTGTTACTGTTATAAATGAGTTATCTTCATGGAGAACACAGAGGAACAAGGATTCCTGAAAATCCTCCACAGATTGAAACAGATACAGGTGTTGGGTCTCACTTTCTTCTTAACAAGAAACTCCTTACTAGCAAGCAGATCTGAAAGAATGCCCTTAGCTGATTGGCTGTATTTCTAAGTATTCCATGCCAGTGGAGTTTTGCCTTTCACTCAGATGTAATGATATAAATAATTTTAGCTCTTGCTAGATTTTTCCCTTTTGGCTGTGGCCTTATTCTGGAAAATTTGTCAAGCGTAATAACAGTTTAAACATTTAAGTAAAAGTTATTATTGAAGTTGCTCTATGTTTGACTCTAATAAACCTGTGGTCTTGGAGAATTAATTGTCTATGGGATAACCAACAGAAAAACTGAGTAAGGCACCATATACAGAAAAATCAGGGCTTATATACTGCTTTTTTTCCTTTAAGGAAGAAATTAAAATGGGTTTTATCTTGAACAGCTTTCCTTCCAACTAAATGAAAGTATAAATGTTACAATGTGTAATTAGGAAAAGTATGTTTCTCTTAAGAAATACCTACGACTTGCTCAAGCCCAGAGCTGCTCAGAGCTTTAGCATTACAAGCGGAGTAGAAGGGCTGGTCACATCTTCAGAATACTGCCTTTTAGTCCATCCGTTCTATTCTGCAGGAAGGCAGAGATATGCTGCAGTGAAATGTTTGTTTGCTGTACCCACAAGCAGTAGAATGATTTTTTAAAATTTTCTTCTGGTTTTATTTTTTAGTGAGCAAGACATGCAGATATTAGTATCATTGTGCTAGAAGGCTGTGTTTGTGTGTAAGCTCACACAATGTTGCATCCCAAAAAAAGGAAACAGCTTTCTGAATATTCAGGTCAAGAGACCTCATGCACAGCAGGTAAATATTTTTTAAATACGTTTTTTAAAAACCAGCAAAACTAGGAATACAAAGTCGTTCGGACCACAGGTAAACATACAAGTAGCAAAAGGTAAACATGCAAGGAGCAAGATAGAGCATTTTCTTCCCTCAACTGCTTCAAAAATCTAGGAATCCTGAGGTTTTCTTTGCAAACTCACCTTTCTTGTAGATCCGCTTGTCTGGAAAATGTCTTGATATAAAGATGGTGTTTGCCCAGTGAATCTAGCACTCAGTCACTAAATTGTGGGATATGTGGCATGTGTGCTGCTTCCTGTTAATTTTGCTCTCTCAGGTCAAGTGGTCTGTGGTAAAAGCCGGTGTTTCTTTATGCAGACCTGTCACAGCTACAAGTCATGTGCAAATGGATGGCTCTGCAAACATCAAGAACTGTAAGATGCTGAGAATATGTATGTAAGTTTATTGCCTGTTGAAAGCATTTCTTAAAAACTTGATAGGGTCGTCAAGCACACATGAAGTCCATGTTGCTCCAAAATGTGGTAAACAGGGATGGCTTTGAAGCATCAGGGTGCCTAGTGATGCTGTAGGCTTAAATGGCAATACTTGCATGAGCAGCCACCCAGAAATCCATTACAAGACACTGACTGTACTCCTTGAGACTCAGCTTTCCTCAGTCTTCAAACATGGTCAGGAAAAAAGTGTAACCCTTTAGGTCCTGATCTCAGAAAACATATTCCTTTTCCTCCAACACCACAGGTTAAACACCACACACTCCTGGAATTTAATTATTAGAGCTAATATGCACTCAGAGGTTACACCAAAGGGCATGGAGCTCAGGTTTGCAACTGAGTGGTCACAGCCCCCTTCTTAAACCCCACTCAAGCCTTGATTGTGTCTTAAACAACCAGTAAAACTCAAAAGTCAGCACAAAGCCTTTAAATTTCTTGGTTAAAGGAGGTCAACGACCTTGCTTAACAAAACATATAGAGTTATAAATATTTGTGGGCATATGTGTACTCTTCCAAACAGCCCATGAATCATTCAGTAATTACAAAAGGCCAGGCATAACCAGTGACATATAAAAATGCAATATTTAGAATAATGATTTATTAAAAACCTCAAATTCGTTCAGAAGATCTGTGGGGTTTATGAGTTGCCATGCTAACGGGAGGCTCTGGGAAACATACTGAAGGGGCTTGCAGTCTAGGCGGAGAATTAGCGTCTTTCTCAGTGTGTCGGTGAAAAAATAGCAATATACTTGTTTGAAAATAGAGATTTTTTTTTTTTGCCTTTTATTTCATGATCTAGATGAACTAGACCTGCAGTTAGATGCCAATTGAGGTAAGCCCTTGGCTTTGCACAATAGAAAAAAATTCCTAAAAATTCTTGTAGTGATGAGCTCAGATTGATCAGGAATTGCCCCAGATTCTTCTGTACTTCTGTGAGAGTAAAAAAGTCTTCTTGGCTTATTTCCATGTGGTTTCAGTTTTTGATAATAACATGCCTCTCCATATTCACCCAAATCTCCAATGGCAATTTCAGCACTTCTGTAAGATTAAACAAAAAATGTCAGCTAACATCTGTTCCTGTATGAACTCATAAACACAAGGATAATCAATAGCCAGGTACACAGAGTTATAAATGTCACTGCTCCACACTCACGGCTCTCAGATTCCAGGTGGGGCAGCTTGCAAAGATCAAACCTCTTCATGCTCCAAACAGCTGGGATTATACTGCCTGTATTGCCGAGAAAATGAAACAAACAGGCAATTCCAGTGTTGTTGTAAGAGGCTTTCATTGATTTATTAAAAAAAAAATATTATTTGTTAATGAACTGGTGGTTTAAAAATGAATGAACAATTCTAGATACCTTTCCTTGAAAATACTAGTGAAATTTAAGATGTTCCCAGAAGGAGAACCTACTGAAGGCTTTCAGTAATTAGCAATTAGGGAGTATGCTAGACTGCATTAATAGGAATAAACTTGTAAAATTACTAAATCCACACAGCTTTTTTCTTTTTTTTGTTTTTTTAAAGTGGTGGAAATGCTAAGGTTGGAACAATGCTTGGTTTACCATACCACAACAGGATGATCCTATTGGTCAGTCAAGCGAGGTTTGTCACCAACAGAATAAACAGAAGAGCAGGTAGAGGATTCATTTAATAAAGAATTAAAGTGAAGGGTGTGATTAATGTAAATTAAGATAATATTTTTGCAAAGAAGCCTAATTCTCTAAAAAGACAGAAAAAGAGGTTAATAAAGGCAACTGTGTAGATACAATGTACTGGAGATTTTATATGTGGGAAGATAATATCACAACTAACAATTCTGCGTATTTAATGAAAAAAACCAGGTAGCTTACAGATCCTGGAAGGTAATTGTTAATAAAAACAAGAAACAAAGTGTAATATTTCTAACAGAATTTGTCAGCAATCAGAAGTCTCTGCTAGGAAATAGTTTTCTCATAATGCAATAAAAAATATGGCACTAAAATGGTTTTAATTCTGTTGTTGAAATTCTTTGTTAAAAAGGCAATTACCATCAAGAGGATAAAGTAACCTCTTTAGCCTCACATAACTGCAGATCTCAAGTAAGCTAAACCTGGTACAAGTAAATTCAAAGAAAAAATAAGATGCTTTCAGGAGAGCAAATGATCAAATATTAAATCAACCAGTGAAGAACATGAACATTTTTTAAACCACAACAAAAACCACACTCAATGAAGAAGTAATTATAAACAAGAAAAAAACCCCTGTGGTATACAGAAAGCCAGGCTAACATCAAATGATCCTTTTAGTTTCAGAATCCATAACTCTAGTCACCTGTTTTCTGTCTATATACAAAGGCAGTTCTCTTTTAGTGGGCCAAATTTTTTATTTTAAGTTTTTTTCCCTCAATCTGGAAGTTAAATTTCTGGAAGACTTCCTGTAAGGTATCGGAGACCAGATTTTACCCATTTGAAAGATGGGGGAAGAGCGATGTCTCATTTTGCAGAGTCAAGGTAACAGTGTACAAAAAGGTACATAATGGTATTGGTTTCATTCAGTAGCAGTGGAATTCATGGCATTTATGGCCATGTAATCACCATTCTTTTTCTCACAAAACTGAAATGTTTGCAATGTTTTTCAACCTCAATTCAACTTTGCTGTTGATTACACTTCATATAATATGTATCTCTCTGTTTCCAGAAAAATTTGAAAGCTATAACAACAAAAGAGAAAAAAAAATCACGTTAATTGGAACAGCTGCTCTTTAGTTCTAGAAGAAGAAAACATGAATAAAGCTACTACAAAGTGTATTTTACTCATGGATTATTTGATCTTTTATGATCAGTTGCTGTCTACTTCCCTGTGATAATGAATACCTAGTCTACTTTTGCTGCTCATAGAAATTGCAAGTAAATTTTGAGAAAGTTGAGAAATAACTTGTTATCCCTATTTGACTTTTCTTGTAGAGAGCTCCACTGTGACAGTTCGTGCCTATAATAATATTTATGTTGGTGTGGAGCAATTCAGGATCAAGGTCCCTGAAGAGCTTATGCATATAACTATTGCAAAGTCAGTACAACCCTTTGTAAATCTGCCAGGAAAAGCTACATGCATATATTAGAGTTTCTTCCAATATGCTTTCCCTTACTTCCTTCTTTTCATTACCATTATTAATACATAAATTATATAACAGTACCAGTTTTATATTTTCTATTTTAGAGAAGTATTTATATGCACGCATCCAGTACATTTTAATACAAGGCTTTTGCTGTTTATCTAAGTCATTGTAATTGTATGTATGCCTTTCATTTACTAAGAGTGCTGTTTGTTTTTCTTTAAATAGATAGATACTATTGGCAGGAAATAGAAAACAGTAATGCCAGGGGTTTTCTGGGGTGGAATTAATTTCTTCTTCCCTGTATGTAGTGTTTTCAGACTAGACAGGAACTGAAGGGCTCTGGAGCATCATTTTCTCAGTTGGCTGGACACAGAAAGATGAAAAATTAATTTAGTGTCTTTGAGTTGCAAGCCACTTAGAGTGCTGTGAGCCACAAATACAAAATGTTTATGTTATTTATGGTCAAAAAACATTCCCCCACATAACCCCCCACACCAAAAGCTGCATATTTTACATCATCTGAAACAGCTCAAGTAATAAGTAGCAAACAACCCAGAAAATAGATTACCATTGCTGTATCAGTTTCAATATAGCATGGCTGTCTTTCTACGGCCTACACATTTTAGCCGGACATTTCTTGCCTTCAGCTATTCAGAACACATTCTCCTAATAAAAAGAATAAAGCATGATATGCTGAGCCATGATTTAACAGTCTCTCACTGTTGAATCAAGAGACCCTGGACTGCCTCTCTGACTGCCACTGACTAGTGTTGTATTTTATGGGTTAGCAACGAATATATGGAGCACCTGTGGAAAAATCATAGCAGACAGAACAAAATATTGTGTCCAGCTGAAAGCTCAGCTAAACATCAGGACTAATTTTGAACAGACCTGAATATTTAGCTACCACAATCTCTGTAAATCATTTTTGTGAAAAGCCTTTCTTATCTGTCCCCCTTTAGACATAAGTGCAGCTGTTTAACTGTCTAAAATATACTTTCTGCTTTTGGCAGTCTGAGATGAATTGTAATGTCCTTTTCTTCAGACTGTGATGACCAGTGAATGATGTCCTTTCTTTATGAAAGAGATCTTAAAAAATACTACTTAAACGACCAGGGTATTTGTTGCCATTTGGACCTGAAATATCTGATCTATTCCATCCTAGGTATTTTCTCTGAAGGACTTCTGCTATGTACTTTGTTAATGGTATATGATATTTGTGTATTACCATTTATGGTAATGGTATTTGTTAATATTATATAGGGGATAATATGGGAAATTTAAGTCTGTGACTGAAGTTTAGGAAAAAAGGAACAATAATATACTAAGATAAAATACTAAGATTTTTAAAGACTATTATTCAAATTAATTTTATTATAAATATGTGCCAATATGAAAATTAATTTAGATTTTTCAGGATCAGACTTAGGGTTGGAACTGAAGAGAAATTCTACTTACAACTTCTCAGGAAGGATGAAAATTTCATGGATAACATAATTTAAAGCAACATGAAACTGCTCTAAGAGTATGAGCAGATTAATCCAGTATTACTTACATTTGCAACTAACGTACTCATCATAATAAACAGAAAAAGGGTTTTTCATCTCCATTACCCTTAGTGCCCTACCACTATGCTCGTCACACAGGCATTTTGATGCCTGCACTGTTACCCCAAGCCCTTTTACAAGTAACAAACTGTTTCTGTAGCCTAAAGAGAAATTTTAAAAAGTAAACCCACCCTTTTTAGTTTTGCACTGTTCAGCCTTAGGATGCATCTCAGGGCCCAGGGACATCAGGCACTTCAGAAAGGAGATATTCAGCAAGAACGGACCCTGTAGTGAAGAACAAGAAACATGGAGGAAAGGTTCTATTTTGAAATTCCATCTCCATGGAGTGGGGTTACGTGATCCAGAGCTATCAGGATGTCTCTACCTTTTTGGGACCCCCGGGCCTACAGATTTATGCAAAAGCTGTAATCTTGAACCATTCTTTTTGAAGAACAGAGCCAATGTGTTTTCTTTTAAAATCTGCATGAAGGTGGCTGCCTGCCTTCTTGCACCATGGCACAATGGATCGGATGATTTTCTGCAGAGGAAGGATCTGTGTCAACCAGAGGGTGGCTAAACCCAAGGCTCAGATCAGGTGAAACACTACTCTGCAGCTAAGTCACTGCCTTCTCTTAAAATTGTGCTCTCCTGAAAAAGCAGGATAATTCAAAATTCACAGGAACAGAGAAAGGGAAAACAAGGAAAAACATAATGTCTCTGCAGCCTGAGGGCCAGCATATTCAGCTAGAGACATGTTGCATTTCTGTAGGATATTAAAATATAGAGCAGAAATGTTGCAAAACTTATTTCTCAAAAGACAGAAATCTATGTTTCGAAAGTAGAGGACTTGTTTTAACAATGCTAGTAGTTCTGGATGTAATTTTTGATCTTAAAGCTATGAATTTTCAGGTAATGAGCAGTATGTTTATATTCACATTCAGAAATAAAAATATAGTAACATAATAATTGAAGCAGTACAATGAAAATGTAAAGTTACGAGTTTAGGTTCACACCTTCATTTTCACTACTTTAGGGCAAGAATCAGTGTCAGCTGGGCTATTATTTATGTAAGATCTACCAGTACAGATTAAATAAAATATCTGGGAAAAGGAAGGTATAAATATTGTTAGCTCAATAGAAAGTCACTGCTCTTACCTCCAGTGGTCTGAGTTGGTTGCATTTTCTCTGCTTCAGACAAACCACTGTTCATTAGTTTGTATCAGTGAGCTGTTGAGCAGCCCATGTCTTTTCTTGCTACAAGCAGGTGTGATTCAATAGCAGGAGGGAAACTTAAAGTGAAAACGTGATGAGGCAAAGGAAAGATGTCTGCTACCTCTGAAGTCTAAAACTTAGTAGGGTTGTATTTTGGCACTTAGATTTGGAGAAAAACAAGCTGGCTTGTGGTAGAATAGTATGAGCTCATGTTGGGCTTTTGTTGTATCTTGTACAAAAGGCAAAATCCTAGATTTCCCTCTCTTAATGTTTTGTGATCACAAAAGCATACCATGGTGCATACCATGGGCTTCAGAATAGCAAACCTCCATGTCTCAGGTATCATATATTAGTTGAATGTGTTTTCTTTATGTTAAAAGCCATAATCCTAAAGGCTAGTTACTTTTGCTTTTAACCTGTCATCAGCCTGAGACATGTGCTCCTCCTGGGGTTAGATACTTTCTCACATAAACATGTAGCCCCAACTTCTGTTTTTATGGGAGGATGAGAAGATTTATTAGTAAAACTCCATGCAGGACTTTGAAAATATAAATATATGTTTAAATGTCCAATATTTCAATTGGTCAAAACAGCTACAGTCTCCTTTTCAAATTAAATGTTGCTCCTGTTCTTCACATCCAGCCAACACCCAATATAGTTTTGCTGCAAGTGCATCAAGATGCACAAGATATGTCAGATATGCAATATGTAAGTAGGAAAACATGATTTAGATCCAAGTCTACATCCAATAGATTACTATTTGGATCTATTTCTATTTCCAAGTGGGTGCATGACTTTGTCAGGTAAGGATATCCCTTGTCCTTGATATTAATATCTTAGCCTTAAGCATTTTGTCTGAATGAAAAATGTTCATTTACAAATGAATTTCAGAGGAGGTATGGTATTTGCATATTAAAAAACACCCACAACCCTTTTTTCTCCAGCTGACAGGATGACTACACATTGTAGGATGAGATTAATTAATGTGTCCTTGAATTACCTGCTAACGCTTAGTAGAAACAAATAAAATCCACTTTTAAAACTGTGAAAACCCAAGCTTCAGAAAAATGCAGAAAAAATTTCCTCCCCAAATTAATATTTTAAAAATGACAAGCTGCATTTAAAGTAATTAATCCTTTACACTTAATACACTAATACAACTTCACCAGATGTCTATTAATATTAAGACACCACTTTGCCACCATTTAAAGTGAAACTTGTTTTATATGCTTATTACTGATACCAGTAGAAATACTGAAATTTAGAGATACATAAGTCACTTGCAAATGTGAATTCATAAAATTCATTTATACAATTATGCTTGTGTTCTCCCATCAAACTTGCTGCTGTCTTAACCCTCATTATACATATCTTTTTCTTTAACGTTATGTGGAATGGAAAATGTACTTTTAGTGTTGCAAAAAAAAAAATGACTGAAGTAGAAAGAGAATCATACTTTCTGTACCTTAATGCAAAATCTGTTTTCCTAGAAATTGATCACTTTTCATAGTTTTTCATACAGAACAGTTTTCCAATTAATTTGACAGGTTGATATTGAATAATTAGTAAGGAATATCTAACATAGTCCTTTTCTGATATTCTCTTAATCTCATAGCTTTTGATGGTGGGATTTCTTCACCCATCCATGCTGTGGAGACATCATTAATTTTCTGTAATCCATGTTGAACATCTCTGAACAACCATTCCATAGATTTTGCACCATATTGTGAAATTTTTTCTAGTGATGCTGGGACTCTCACTTGCATATCTGCCCTTTCAGGTTTTTCTACTAACAGAAATAGTTCAATGTTTAAAACATTTAAAACTGCTTTTAAAATCAGGATAAATAACTTTATGGGGAAGGAATTGCTTCTCCATCTCAAATTACGGTACAAGAAATGTTCCCTAGAATTTCATTCAAATAATTCATGACAGCTCTGACAAGAAGATTCACAGTTATTACCTGTATCACAGGAACAATAGAAACAGGTTTGATCACCTCACTTTTGTTCTATTGTTCATCTATCACATATATCTATTTTATTTGCAGCTGACAAGAGGAAAAAAACCCACACAAAACTTGAGTAACTGTGAGTTTCTAAGAGAAAAGGAGGATGAAACAAAACTGCTGTCTTAGTGGTCCAGTGGTCACAGCCTTTTCAGAACGTATGTGAGGCAAAATCAAACCTCTCAGCGTTGCAAAAGCAGAAGCAGTAAGGTCAGGTGTTTAATGGGTGAGGTAAAAGGAAGCAGTGCAGGTGCTGAGAGACACTGGGGGAACCATTAAACAGATGGAGTCATAAGACGGGTGAATACAATTCTACAACACTTTAGAAAAGATTCGCTGCTGCACTCTGTGATTTTCAGTTTTTGAAACCAGGAAATGAAAGGCTAAGAAGGGATGTATCTATAAATACACCAGGACTGTTATTACTGGGGAGGATAAAGAGCTATTGCAGTTAAAAGGCAACGCTGGCACAGTTACGAATGGTTATAAACTTGAGCTGAATACATCTAGTCTGAGAATTAGAATACTTTCCTAACCATCAGGGTAGTGGAACCACTTCTTAGTGCAAGCACCGGAAACATAAGCCTGAGCTAGATTTTACAAGAAGCTGTACTAAATATGTTTCTGGGATTATAACCCTGAAAGAGGATTTGACTTGATGATGTGAGGAGCACCCTTTGAATCCTTAACTTTTAATTCCATGAGAAATAATGGAGATTCTCCATGTGACCACATGAGCAGAACTCTGCACAGGCAAATTCTGTGGAAAAGTTGCAGGAAAAAAATTATTCTGTTCTTTTCCAGCTAAATCCTAGAAGAATTTAAATTTATGCCATTGCTGTTAATTCAGGTCGATTCTTAAAATTCAAGTCTGCTGGAATCCTCTAATCCTTTCAGAGTGCTAAATTACCATCTCCAGTGCCTGTTGTGCCATGTGTCAGCAGAGTACTCTTGTGGTGGCAGAGGTTATCCACTTTTGTGGTTGAGCTGTGAAAGTGAGGTCAGCAGGTAACTTGTAAAGAGATGCAGGGGGAGGAGAGGGAATCTCAGTGCCAGGAAAAAAGAGCGAGGTTCTGCGGGAATTTACTGGGAAAGCAGAGGCACACTCATCTGCAGGGTGCAGAGCAATGGGGCAGGCAGCAGCCAAAGGTCGCAAGCAAGGTAAGAAAGTCAGTTTCATTAAGCAATGAAAAAGGTTTCTCACAGAGACTGGAATCTCCATCATTAGAGATTTTCAAAACTAAGCTGAACAAGGTCATGAACAAACATCACTAATTTTGGAATTATCTCCACTCTGAGTAGGAGTTAGAGGTTCCTTTCAGATGACTTTTTTTTTAATTGACACTGAGAATTGTTCACAAATTAATTTCTACAATGATTTTTCCAGATAGACGTGCACTTTAGATACCTAACTTAAAATATGTAAGGATATTTCTAAATGCATATTTAAAAGGCCACCTTTGCTAAGCTTGCCTTCTGCCCATTAGGTCCATCTGCTAAGTAAACATCTTCCTGCAGATAATTCGTCTAAAAGGCATGCATTAAAAGTTTCTAGCTGACTTTACCAAGATTACACAAAATAAGGTTCTTGATGACTTTAAGATGTGTTTATCTTCTCAGAATGCATTTAAAAGGTGCAGAAATGCTCAGTCTCCACAGTTGGATGCAAGATAGGTGTTGAAATACTTGAAAAACTAATATCCTATTTTAGGGTTCTGTTAACTCATTTCAATGTTAGATGTTATGATAGATGATTAAATCTCTACAAAACCAAATTCACAAGAATCTTAAGTTTTAAGAAAAAAGCTAGTTGGTTTCTTTTAAAAGAAAGGAGGTTATGTCACTAACAACTGTTTTCCAAGGAGTACCTTGCCAAAAAGTCATTCATTTTCCTTCCTCTGACTCCATGCGTCTCATATCTTGGCAAGCCCATTTTAATGACCTACTCTTCTGTCTCATAATGAAAGTTCTGAATCCATACTCTTTTTGGTCTGAAGTTTAGGATTGTGCAAAATGATAGCTATAAATAATGAAGTGCGAAAAAGAAATATATCCAGATTCTCCAAAGCATTGTCACTACTTGTCATTACTAAGTTATTTGTACTGTAAGTACTTAAAGTGTGTTGCAATAACTTACATTCCCCCTCTCACCCCCCAGAAAAATCTACAACCTAGTGGCATTAATCACCCATTAGCTTTTGTGGAAGTTAAAATCAGATTTTAAATGTGGTGAGTACCATATTTCAGTGATTTCACATTTCATTTGCACTTCCTTGGACACAAATTAATTAGAATTGCCTCATAATGGTTTATCAGTTACTTTTCTCTTCCTAACTACTCTAAACAGCTCAAACCCGGCAAATGGGTACGTTGTTGCACATGGTGCGATTTCTTTTCTCTACTACTTAACTCTGGAAATGCAAAGTGCTCCCTCAAATAAAGTCATTCTACTTTATTCACGGTCAAAGCACACAGTGCACTAGGTCTATTGCCTTTTCAAAATGGTTTCTTCACAATTTCAATAAAGTTACTAGACTGAAAAGCCTAATATATAAAATATACATTAAAAAATCCAAGAAACTTATGTGCACTTATCCCTCCTTCAGACGGAAAAGCCGCTGCCTGCATAAAGTCAGTATTAATCTTCAGAAATTGTTGCAAGCAAAACTTTCCTTGCTACCTACTAAGGATTAGAATTCACATAATTTAGCCTGATATTGTCCAAAACTTGACATTGCTCTTACTTTGTACGTATGAAATTTTGTGTGTGTTTGAAAAAATTAAATTAAGGAAGGTATTATTAAATTATACTGAATGTTTCTGAGAGTATCTCAATGAGAATCAAAGAACTTTGAAAGTAGGTTTGATCATTTCTCTGTATGACAGGATCAGTAATGGAAACTAAAGGGGTAAATGGATTAATGTATTGGAAATGGGATGACATAATTTTCTGAGCTCAGCAACCTGGTTCTGCTTTCAGCATCCAGGTGTATATTTTCTGAGCCTTCAATCAGTTCACTTTGGAGTGTGCAGAATTTGGATTTCACCATGTTCTTCTACACTTGGCTTGGATGTTAAGATGCACTTAAATGCCAAAAGGCATTACACACGACTTGTAGAATGGCAAAAATAAACTCCCTGAGAATTGCAATGATCGAAAAAATTCTGCTAATTTCAAGCCAAAATATCTAAACATATTCAACATATGCCTTGTGTTTCAAGTTTTTTTTCCAGGTTTAAAATTAGGTGGAAAAGTAAGAGCATACTGCTTGTATATTAACTATAAAGTTCTAAGAGTAGTTTCCACAGAATAATAAATCATAGAATCATTTAGATTGGAAAAGGCCTTTGAGATCACCAGGCCCAGCCCTGAACTCTGCCAAGTCCACCATTAAACCATTAAACCAGTGTCGTATCTGCCTGTCTTCTAAGCACCTCCAGGAATGGTAACACAACCACTTTCCTGGGCAGCCTTCTCCAGTGCCTGAAACCCTTTCTGCAAATAAATTTTTCCTAATATCTACTGTAAACCTTCTCTGGTGCAAGTGAAGCAAATTGTTACTTGGGAGAAGAGGATAAGCCTTGAGCAAAGATTTTTTTCCTATTTGAGACAGGGGTACCCCACCTGTTGCCAATGGGCCTGGTGCCATGAAAACTGAATTGTGATCAAAAAAATGTCAATACAATAGGTCTCAGCTAAGCTTGACTATATATATTGCAATAAACTTACTGTATGGATGAAATGTCTCTCCAATTTTCTTCAATCCCAATGATAGAAATTCATCTTGTGGTATGCCAAAATGAAATGTTAAATACAACCTCTAACTGAAAAGTGTCAGCATGCAGACCCTCACAGTGATTTGCTCTTCTCTAATGGTGGTTCCAACCACATGAACTACTGGGAGCAGTGGCAGAGCCTCTCACAGTCTGATCCACAAAAATTCTTCTGTACACATGTGGGTTACCTGCTCATAGGAGTTACTTAGATTAACACTCATGAACACATTCTTTCCAGCAAAGAGACAACAATGTCCCTGCCAACAGGAAGAGAACTGTGCTGTCTCAGGAACATATCCATAGTCCTCTCCTCAGTCAAAGTGATATTTAATTATGTTTGAGGAGGCATTTAACCACACAAGGTGCATTATTGACAAGCTGAGAGACTTAAGCTCCTAAGAGTTGTCTGATGGATGAAAAGTATGGAACACAACTGGTACAGACCTCAATCACTAATGCACCAGTAATTTTACTCTTTTCCTGTGCATTCTTTGGTACCAGGGCACCTTTGAAAAATCTCATTACCTAATTGCTCCTTAGGGACTTAAACCTCTTACTAAATCTGGCCCCCAGGCTCCCATCATGACCAAAAATCCATCAGCAGCTGGGCATGTAATTGTCACTTTTGCTTAATCTTGTTTTTGTTATAAGGAGACTTAACATATCTTTAAAAATGAGAATAGATTTTACTTTTATTGATATTCTATGAAATTTGTGTAATATGCGCTTGTGATATGAATCTTCATTTTTTTGTCTTCACACACTTCAGCTGTTTCTAGTTAGCTTGATGGACATGAATTTGAGGCTTCAGCAAGGTCTCTTATTTAACACATGAATAAAAGGAGTAGGTTCACTTGAGATTCACTTTCTCCTTCTAGTGGAGTTATTAATAGATTATTGTGCAATAAGGAGAATGAGTTCAGTCTTGACTATTCAACAGTTTTAATAATGCAGACATTACTCTATGCAAAGAAAAAGAATGAAATAAAAATTATTCCAAAGTAAAAGTAATTGAATCATGTAGTTGCAGGAAAAAATGGAAAAGCAGCCAAAGGAATGCACTAACAATACCACATTTTTATTGAATGAGAATTTAACTCAGAATTTTATTTTTCTCAGTAAATTCCCAAAGTATTAGAAAATTAATGTATAAAATTAAGCTTTTATTGAACAAAGGAACTGCAAAGGAAGTACTATATGGAACATCTATTTTTTTAAAAGACCCAAAACCCAATCAAAAACAAGACCAAGAAAACAACATTGGTACAAAAAAAGTGCATATTATTCCCTGAATAATCCATCTAAAACTTAATCCACTAATTCAAGATGTTTCCCAGTCATTTTACCACACCTCCTGTCTGCACTAACCTTGTCTGTTAGTGCCTCTGTCTGCTCCTGATTCTTCCTAAGGACTGTGCTCTGAGCAGCATGAGGAGATCCACCCAGGCTATCACCATCCCCAGGCCATGTGGGTACGTCACTCTCAGGCTGATCTGAGTGCCTAGGAAGATTTTATAGCTCCAGAATTACTATGGTGCCTCCAGGTTGTTCAGACCCTCCATCTGTGCATCAGACTCACATACCCAGCATCAAGGAATTTCTGCCTTCTCCACCAACCAACACACTAAATTTATGATGCCACCACTTGGAAGGCACTCAGCTTCACTGATCTTTGTGTTGCAGTCTTGTTTTCCAGAAATGATTTTTCTGACTTTAGATTTTAAACCCTAAAGTTAGGAAGCCTATTACCCATAAGGTGAATACCTTTACTGAAACAGCAAAAGGATTTTAGAAAGCTATCAAGGTTTTCATGCCCTACAAACAACGGCTTAGTATTTTACCATACTCAAGATTCACTCACCATGAAGATCAAATCTGCCAACACACACGCTCAAGTTCTAACTTGGTTAACTGAACCAAGAATGAACTCCTGCTTTGCAAAGATCAGATCTGTACCCGTGGTGGCCAGCCACAATTCAATACACTAAGGATGTACCCTTATTTTCCATTTGACTATTCAAGAACATCCGAGTTAACCTGTTCAGATTTTGACAGCTCAGTATGCAATGTCACATCTAATCACATATCAATTCTTCCAGCCTGTTTTATAAATCAGATTGTGGGATTATTAAGGACAAATAGAAAACACACTGAATACAGAAAGGTATGAATTTATTGCTAGTATAAATGAAATCTTAAAAATATAATCAGCAAGATATTATTAGAGATTATCTATTTTAATGAAAAAAGAAATTAAACACTGTTACAGAAAAGATCCAAAATAATGAAATTAAAATTAATATACATTTTTTTCCTGATGTCTATGCCTCTTTTTCATTTTGTCCAAACCCTTTCATTGCCTCTTAGAGTCCTAATGTTGACAGCAAACAATTGATGGTAGAAATGAAGTGTACAGCTGGTCATCACCATCCTATATACTTTCCCATGTGCTCTTGATATTGATGGTCTCCTGTCTCTTGCTAGATGACCCACCTTAGGAAATTATTAAATTTGCTCATATGTTTTTTACAATTTGGTTTCTCTCCATTTTTTTGCGAGTTCATGTTACTTCCATTATACTATGTATGGTAGTTTTCATGTGGCTGCTCATATTCACTCTTTGCTCTCTTTGTCCTAGCCCTACCCTGAGCGCCGGTAAATGTGATAATTAAGAGGTCTCCAGTGCCAGCTTGTGACCCTGCCCGTGCATCAGGTCCTCTGATCCCACTTCTCAAGGCCTTAGCTGTGATACCGCAACTCTCTTTGCCCACAGTTTATCTTTATACTGGCCTCATAAATCTCTTATTCTGTGAAGACTGTATTGTTTTATACTACCCATATAATAATATGGCCACACCATATGAAGAAAGGCAAAAGAAGTTACACATAGGCATTAGAAAAGTTGCTGTTAAGCTAAAGCAAGAATGAACAAGGCTCCAGCCAGGCCAAGGGAAGTTCACGTGAAGCAAGCATCACGAGCCCCAGTGCTGAGGCTTTGCAGACTCAGTACAAAGCGTTTTGGTTTGCCAGCAGTGCCACTACTGCAGTTACTGTAGAGTTAAAGGATGACTGACAGTCACAGCTGCAAACAGAAAATCCTAACCTGCACATGTGTGAATATAAATAATGTCCAGGTACAGAGTAGGATCACACCTTGCTGATCCGACCAAAACGGTGCCTTTTGGGAAATACTTATTGGAGAAATATTGCAATTGCAAGTAAATCTGATATAATATATGTAATGCGTCCCAGCAAGATATCAAAGCCAGTATCAAAGCTAGTTCATATTTACTAGGGACAGCTGGAACAAATCTTGGAAAAGTTTAAGTCCTTTAAGTTTATCTATACATTGAGACTTAAAAAAACTATAAAAATGTTTGATATCACTAAGTTTCTGTCTCATCATTGTTCTGAAAAGAAAAGGGGACCCATACTGGTTCCACTTGAAATAAATTAAAGCCATTGTATGTGTTTAAGAGAATGCTATGCACATGGCGGGCACTTTATCCTTTTTTCCAAATATTTTGTAAATTGTAATTGTTTTCTCACATATTTCAGTCACAACCCATAGGCCATTAGAACATTCCTGACTTCTGTTAAAGTTGGAAGCTTACATGTTAGTGATTCAGCAAAATCTTCATAATTTTTACCTTGGTGGGTGAATTTTCACCATCACAAATTTTTTTTGCCTCAAGTACAAAAATAATGGAATGTACAGCCAATCTTGATTTTCCCAGCGTAACTTTTATAATCTATTGTCTAATAGTTACCTACATTTTTAAAGATATTGCTTCTGATGAGTTATTCGATAATCAAATAGTAGATATTTAATTGTCATAATAAACAAAAAATGTAGCTTTTCAGAGCTAATGGGTGGTAACTTGTGGCTGTGGATTCTGGATGGATTTCATAGGAGTGAGGACCTTATATCACACTGCCATTCTTTTTTTGTACATGAAAATACATTTCCCCCCCCCATTTTCCTCCTAGCTGCATGCCCATTACAGTAATTAATGGCACAACAAGCTTCTTCACGGTGATATTGGAAACTGTATCCAGGCAGAGATGAATCAAGTACTCGATAGGT
Organism: Zonotrichia leucophrys gambelii; assembly: GCF_028769735.1. Taxonomy (NCBI): domain Eukaryota; kingdom Metazoa; phylum Chordata; class Aves; order Passeriformes; family Passerellidae; genus Zonotrichia; species Zonotrichia leucophrys. The sequence continues at coordinate 26,700,837 of NC_088200.1, read as the reverse complement.
AATCTCTCTACATTCACAGCTAAATGTATTTAGACGGGTTGGCTAGCATCTGGGTTTAGATGGGCTGTTAACATCTGAATAGATATTAACACTTTGGTAAGGGGATTTATTACATTAGCTACATTTAGAAAGCAACTTGCATTTACTTATTGTGCATTAAAAGCAGAAAATCAAGATATTCAAACCAGACCAGTAATGAGATTGATCTGAAATAGCCATAAGTGCTCAGTTTGGAAAAGAAGCTGACTTAAACACTGTACTGCCATAAATAGCAGCTCTTAAACATCCATTTATTTTGGCCATTTAAATAATTCCCTAGGGATTAGGGAGGCATTAATGAATGAAATATCAAAGGGGAGTACTGTAGAGTCTTGCTAGGGTAAACTGTGCGGTCCAGCAGATTTGGACTTACAAACTTATCTGTATTTTCTCTAATACCTCTGCCAAAATCACCTTGTACTCCAGTGCTGTACAATAATGGGACTTCTATGATATTAGTAAAACATATTGTATTAAAAAATCAAGAAAGGCATTTTCAAGAACATGAGATTTTATTCAGATGAAGCGTCTTCTGCTAAACTCTCTCAGCAATTATAGCTATTTCTACACCAGTGCCTTGGTTTAACCATTAATTATGAAAAGTCCCAGATTATGAAAACTTTACATAAGAAACAGAAAAATAATTTTCAGATGTAGTGTCTTCTGCAGTCCACATGGGAGTGTATGACTGCTTGGGGGCATGCAGTACTTTCCTCCACTGACAATCCAACAGGAAGGAGGGATATTTAAGGAATAGTATTCATGCTGAGTAGTGTTGTAGAATCTGGGATAATAGACTGGAGTCTCAGGCATATGGGCATGATGTTAATATAAGCACTCTGAAACCCTTTCTCAACACCTTTTGTTCATCCTGGGTGGCTTTAGTACCAAAGGATAGACAGGGTGAATTCCTACAGTGTTGCACAATATATTTATGACCTCTAAATTCTTCAGTGCTCTTTCACATTGTGTCTTCTTTGGCTTTAAATGTGGGAGCTCACATTGATTAAGTGATTAAATTTTCCATTGGCTTTCCACAGCATTTCAAAACTTTGCAGAGCAGCAAGATAATTTTTAAATGTAGCTCCTTATTTTGGTTACCTATCCTCCCAGTCCTAGCCAGGACTCCAGGATTTCTGGATCAAATGTTATTATTTCAGCAAATTGTGGTTATCAGCAGCATAGCAGCAGATGTAAAACACCTTGCTTAGTCTGACAAACTGATATTAGCCAGATCAAATAAGTATAAGTAAATCTGCCTGCTAAGGTCTTGTGAGAACAATTTATACAATAAAGAACCAGAAGATAATCCACTGATGAGGAGGTGTTGTCATGCAGGCCTGAGCCAAATTTTATCCTTTTCCTTCTGCCATATAAAAATATATTCTAAAAGAGAAAGAAGTTGAAAACAGCTGCCTCAAATGTGCAGACTGCAGACAGAATGTTAGGAATACCAAAAGAAAATGATCACACACGGTCTATTAGATGCTCAGGAAGAAATGAGACAAGCCACATCTTTAAATGACAGTTTGAAAACACTGTACCAATATTTTTTCAGAAGTAACAGCTCAAGTAAAAAAAAACTGTTAGTCTTGCTTAAAAATCTTTAATATAGCAGAAGTGAACCTCAAATGAAAGAAGGAGAGGGACAAGAAAAAAAAAAGCAGAACTTGTTTTTCAAAATTATTGTGGCTTAACATGAAAAAGAAACCCCTTGAAAACTGCTTGTGTTTGGCAGTCAAGAACTGAGAAAATAACCCTTTTTATTAAGACTATTCTTCTTTGTGACTTGTCATTTCACTCTAATCACCCATTTTAATTTCTGATTGTAAACATGTTTAATCATTTATATTCACAGAATCTCCACCTACCATTCAGTGCTCTGTTGCAAGACAATTTTTTGAAGTGCAAGTTAGGCAACAGCATTAAACATGCTGATACACCTCAACCATTTTTCATAGTGACTGTTTGTTTCGAAAATGGGCTCTTTGCTAGAACTTCGCTGGTACATGATTTCATTCAGAGTAAAGAACCTTTCAAATGGTGTTACAGATAACCTCTGCCCCAGCCTGTAATGTGCCAAATCTTGAAAAGCATCCTATATAAATAAAAAGCCAAAGTGAGACCTTCTGTGGAGATCAAAGAGAGCCCTGTAATATAAAAGAGACCTGAAAATCAAAGGAAAGAGGTTTCAGAGCAGGCTGTGGGGTGAGGATGTCCAGCTAAACCTAATAACCCAAGCTGAATGACAGATTATTCTCTACCTCTCTGCCATTTCTGTCTCCCAGCATGAAGAGGAAGACAACCTATACAAAGAGGAACTCAGTTCTAGACTTGTTAAACACTATTTTTATTTTTCAGTATGTAAAGAGAAAAAGGAATTTTCCAAGTTTTGATTTTGTTTAATATCTCCAGTGTATGTATTCTGTCTCATATACATATACTGGTATGTTCTTGCCTTTCCAAACATGTTTTTCTACATTCTTAGATTTTGCAAACATGTAAACTCAGATTTTTACAAGACATTTAAGCAGCAGATGTGTGAACAGTACTTTGGGGTGCAGATGTTTCCTGTAGATGCAGTATTTCTCCACAGAGACTGAGAGCTTTAATCTATGAAAATAAATCTTATTTGCAAGATATGTCTAGACTAAAAGAAATGCTAAGCACAACAGCATTTAAAAAAACCCAGTGAAGATGGTTCCCACGGATCAGTTCTGCACACAAAACAAAACACCAAACAACAAGAAGTCTTCAAACCTTTTAATCTAAAAAAAGTCTCTCGTCCTTCTGAGCAGATAATGGGAAATCAGAATGTTCCAAGCCCATTGAGTACTACCTTCTATTTCTCCTAGGTTCCCTTATAGTTCTCTGATCAAATACCTTCTATCTCTGCTTTCAAATCTTTTATTTTTATTTTTGTTTCTGGCTGTATGTGCACAGAGGGACGGGAGAGCAGATGCATTTGCTGAGAGATGTAACGCTGTAAAATGAAAAGTTGCTTTAACGATGCTTAATCTGCATCTTTCAAAAAATATCTACTCAGCAGAAGCACAGAACTTCACATGGTAGCTGATTAAAACCATCGCCAATTTTTTCCGGGGAGTTTTAAACTCTTTGATTTTTATCCCTGAAACAAACTATTGAAGGAGCATGTTGTTCTGTTATGTAAAGGATCTATCAGTCATAGAAAAAATGAAGTTATATAAAATGTGCAAGAAGAAAGGTTTGCTCTTGATAAACATTAACTCTTGGGATTTACCATGAAGAGGTCTCAAGATAGCAAAAAATTCTTCAGATTAATTTAAAAAAAAAAATCAAAGGAGAGGTATATTTATTCTCTATCAGGAGGAAAACAATAAAAATGAAGGGATTAAAATCTTTAATTTAGCAGTCTTTTAAATTCTTTTTAGTGTGAAACTGAGGCAAAAGCCATTACCTGCCAATAAGCAGTTCAATGATCATTTTTAGAAGCTGCATTTTTAACAATAATAAGAGAATGGAAAATGACCTGTTCAATTTTACTCCACATTGAGCCAGAATTCACTGTAAATCACTGATCCTTAGCATTCAACATTCAATTTCCTTCTATTTAAATGTGTACTTTTAAGAGATTGAGCTTACATGGGCTTCATGTATAATTTAACCTCCGCAGGCAAAGCTATTTTATTACTATAATCACATTAAATGTAAGTGATCTACAGAAAAAATATTTAAGTGGGATGGAAATGGAAACAAATGGAAATGTGAAATGAAATGTAAATGGTGCTTGAATATATTTGTTAAGTCAAGTCTGCAAGTGAGAGAATATGGAAAGAAAAGTGGTAGTGGAACTCCATCTCTATGGAATCTATAAAAAATGCAGGAAACTGAAAAGTCAGTGAATTGAAGATTCATCTCTCAAGTCAAATAATTCAAAAGGCAAATTAACATCTCCTGCATGGGGACTTGAGTTCTTTTTAAAAATCTGATCCATTACTAAATGACAGACATTTTCAAAAACTCTGGAACTCAAATGGGGTTTTTTTTAATGGGATATTAAACCCAGAGGTACACAGACTCAGCCCCAGGAAATTCAAACTACTCAGCCAGCTTTTCAGATTAATTTATTCTGCGGATTTACAGAAGTGGCTAAAAATATTCAAGATTACACTAGCTAAGAATTGATGTCTTACATGTATGCAACATTCTTAATAGGTTTACATTAATATCTGCTTCCTGTCTAAAGTGTATGGATGGAGAAGGAAATCCACAGTAAACAACCTAACAGAATAATCCTGCTATTAAAGAAGGGCCATCCTGAATGGCAATTGGTATAGTTGTTGGCAAGATAATTAGCAGTACCACCAGCATCTTCAATCTAATTGGACTCATGCATGCAAGTTAAATTATCCTCAGAATTTATGTCACTTAAGAGAAAAGCTGAACTGAATCAAGCATTTAAACATTATTTTTGGATCTGGCTCATTATACCACTTGGGATGGGAATGTGCTGCTCTGCTCTGATCTGCACTGACCCCTATCAGTAACGGTCTCCAAAGGTTCTGGACTGGCACAGGAGCTCTGCACAGGTGCTGGATCTTCACAGCCACCCCTGCTGCTGCTGCCGCTGGTAAATTGAATTAACTTGTTCTTAAGTGCATCCAAAATGCTGACACCACACCATGATCTTAGGAACTTGTACACTGCATGATTTCTAATATTCAGGGAGGAGAGAGTTCTCTTCCTTTCTCACCAGATTTCTCAATGAAAACTATGCCATTTTTCACAATTATTTTCACTGTGAAGCTTCTGGTTCACATTGTTGAATGAGAGTCAACAATGCGGACTGGATTATTGAATTGCTGCAATTTTAGTGTTTAAAATGATTATTATTTTTAATCTGTTCTGGTTAGGACCCTAATGCCCTGACATAATCTGATCCCAGAGGAAGGGAGGATTTTTCCTGTCTACGATTTTTTTACATCTTTGATTTATTCTTCATAAGTAATTTCATGACTCATATTTTGTGTCCTTTGAAAGGATTGATTCAAGTCACCGTAGAGACTTTCTGTGAATTCAGCACTGGATTACATGGCATCACTAGGATGCACCAATAATATTCACATTCAAGTGAGAGATGAATTATGGAAAATTTTAATTACGATCCATCACCCTGGTGATGTATAATTTATGAACATAATCTGGACAATGTTAGAACCTGGCTCTCTGTATGCTCTCTGGAAATGCTTCTCAAAGTGGAATCCCACAGAGATCTTCTACAAGGTGACAGATAAGTCAGAAAGTGACAGAAAGCGTGTCTTGCACTTTCTGGAGAAATACAGCAGGCAATTGAGGAATAAAGTTTAACAAAGGATATTCAATGAGTATACATTTACTCTAAAGGTAAGAGTTACAAAACCTTGCAAATATTCTGTTATGCTTTTGTCTCTCATCCAGTCTCATCCTCCTGTGTGGTGGGAAACTTTTTGGCATTTCATTCTGGGTGAAGTCCTACAAACCATTTGCTTTCCAGTCTCTCTCAGTGTGCAATATCCTTTTGAATGGGTATTCAGACATCAAATCTGTTTCCTGCTACTCCTAGGGTATTGAATGGAGACACTCTGGTTTTGCAGGGACTGCTAAGAGCTGATGAGTTTGCCAGAGTAAATGTTCCTGCTTTTGCCCTGAAAAGGTTTTAAAGATCAATGTGCAATAATAACAGAAAAGTGGCCTCAAGATTGTCACAAGGATGTTGGGACCAGAATCAATACATAATTTATGACAATTGCCAATGTTTTGGACAGATGATTCCAACCTTCTCAAAATCGCTGTCTTCCTAATTTCACCAGCCACTTACAGAGAAACAGTAAAGTGATAGTACCTCCCAGCCTGACAGTCCTAACTCACTTGGTCTTTGCTGGTAGCCCATACTTCCCAGAGTGCTCCCCCAGGCAAACCTCGATAGCAGCAACAACACAGGATGTGGCATGTCCTAAGCCACATTCTTCCCTGCAGGATCTGCATCATGGTTCCCATGTATTTTGAACATTTTAAGGCTGCATGGGCCATCCTATTGGGTGCTGGTCTCTCCCTGCAGGTCTGTAGATAGTTGCAGGTGAAACACACCTCTTTCAATTTGACCTACCTCAAATAACTCCTATTCTTAGCATTTGAAAATGAAAACATTAAATTCACAAAGTCCAGAAGTTCAGAAAGTCCACGAAATCCTATTTATTTGCTTTATACTTTAAAAGAGACTCATACTTTTGCTAACATCTGCAAAATCTTTCAATTTTTCAATTATTACTATGATTTCCTTCCGCCACTTCCTTCCTTCCTTCCTTCCTTCCTTCCTTCCTTCCTTCCTGCCTGCCTGCCTGCCTGCCTGCCTTCCGCCACTTCCGCCACTTCCGCCACTTCCGCCACTTCCGCCCCTTCCTTCCTTCCTTCTGCCACTTCCTTCCTTCTGCCACTTCCTTCCTTCCTTCCTTCTTGCCTCCCTCCCTGCAAACCTCTATAGTTTCCATTTATGCATTGCTATTTTTCAAGCTGTTCAAAAATGTAAATATCAAACAAGCTCAGCCCTGTGAGATGCTCTCACGTTTCACTGGTAACATCTTTTGCTTTCAGCACAGTTCGTTGCTGTCTGTGCTCTAGCCTATCCCATATCTTCCACACAATTCACACAGTAATCCCTGTCTTCTCCCTTCAAAATAATGATTGTCACATCAAATACTTTATTGAAACCCAGAGAGATAACATCTACTTCATTTTTCTTGTTCAACATGGCCTTATTTTATCAAAGAAAGTATCAGATGTGTCTGGTGGTATCTCCCTTTGATGAGTACAAGATGGCACTCACAGGCTGATCCAGATATACCCTGATCAAATGCATTAGCAATTTACATCTTTTTCGCAACCCAAATGGACCCCACCACTATAAAACCATTTCACTCCTACAAAAGTCGCATTTCTTCTAGGAATTAATTCTAATTTCATTCTTGTATCTTGTGATCTGAACCATCTGAACATCCAGTGTAAGGCCAAAGGTGGGACTAATACCAGTGGAATCAAATATCAGTGGTATATTCTCTGGGGAAAGTGACTTAAAAAGAACTATACCTGTGATTTTCACACCAGATAGATTTTATCTATAATAGTTATTGTGGTAGAGGCATTTTTCTGCAAATCCCCTTGTGTAAAAATATTAGGTTTTACAGTACCTGCAGGGAAAACTGATGTGCAGTTATTCCAGCAATATCTTCTCTAGTCCCACTCTTATACAACTCAGTCAATGCTGGTAGCAAGAGAGAAATGCTTCAAGAAAAAGATAAATTAAATATTTCCTTGGAAGTGACATAGAATTTGGCATAAAGAATCAGTATATTAATTCCCTACAGTAAATACAGGATCCCATTCTCAGGTAAGGGAGTATTTCTGATGCTTCAGTGTAGAGACAAAAATAAAAATAGTACAACACCGAATACACCTGACTGTTTAATAAAATTCTTCCTTGACTTTCACAGTGAAGCACCCATGAAATATTCTTACATCAAGTTCAATGGAGCTGGTGTCTAAGTTCATGCAGGATTAACTAAACACTAAATATAGCTGCACTAAGAACATTGTCTCTATGAACCAATAGTTCACACTGGAGAAGATCAAATCAGCCAGATTGAGAAAGGAATTAAAAGCACTTTCCAAGTTTCATCAGTTCATATGCTCAAAATCAGAGCTTTGATCATTGTCCCACAAGTTTCCACAGTGAAAAATTACAAAGATTTTGAAAGCTGCAGCTCCATTCAACTATCCGTCACTCTCCAGCTCTCCTGTCTCCATTCTCCTTCTTTTCAGGGTTTTCTTCTTCTCTCTTATGTCGCACCTGCTTCAATAATTACAGGGAATGATTTTTCAGCCATCTGACACAGTAGATTTGGGTCTTGATGATGCCTTTTCTTTTCTTTTTGTAGGACCAGATTGGGAAAGTGGTTTGGAACTGAAAATAGAGATGAGAAAGAAAAGGAGTTAGGGAAAAACTGTATATGTCATCATGTATATTATGACATTAAATGACACCTGAGATGATCATGGAGAAAGTTCTAAAATAGTAATTTTTTTCCCCACTTCCAGTTAGCTGAAAAAAAATCCAAAACTTTTTTCCTTTTAGCTGAGAGGAGGGGTATTACTAGAAAGGAATAAGTAGGTATCCACAGCACAGAAGCTTGGTGAGTAGTTGACATTTACATAGGAAGTGTGAAAAGTAGACCAAGTAGGTCATCAAACCATGTGTGACTTGAAGAACACATAAGTCTCTTAATGGTATAAATGAATCAGAAATTGTGATCGTGAATGCATTTTAGAAGGGCAGAATTTGTCCCATCATGTTGTCTGGAGAAAAGAATGACACACTGTAATGTGCTTTAATTTATTCTCCTGTGTGCAAACTCATTGTGAATGCAGAAACAGACATTGTGGTGATTAGATTTAATAGGATTAGGGCTCCCTGATGCCTTGCTTGTACAGTGATTGTTCAAATTCTTGTAGAAGGAGCATTTTAATTTCATTTCTTTGTAAAATTCAAACTTCATTACCTCTTCAGCTCATTTATAATTTAATTCATTACATAATATTTATTTTCTCTTCTAATAATGACACCATTTCTTCACCTTCCTAACTGTGCTGGTACAGGGCTGAGTTTTGGATTTGTGCTGAACACAAGGTTGATAATGTGGACATGGTTTTGTTTTTGCTGAGCAGGGCTTGCATAGAGCCAAGGCCTTTTCTGCTTTCCCTGCTGCTGGAAAGGAAGTTGAGGGCTCATGGGAGGTTGGGAAGGGTCACAGCTGGGACTGACCAAAGGGGTATCCCAGATCATATAACATCATGCTCAGTATTTAAAGTGACAGGAGAAGGAGGAAGAGGGGGACATTTGAGTGATGGTGTTGGTCTTCCCAAGTAACCTTTATATGTGATGGGGCCCTGCTCTCCTGGAGATGGCTGAACAGCTGCCTGCCCATGGGGAGTGGTGAATCAATTCCTTGCTTTGCTTTCCTTTGGTGCGCAGCTTTTACTTTCCCTTTTAAACTGTCTTTATCTCAACCCATCAGTTTCCCAGCTTTTATCCTTCCAGCTCTCCCTGAGTGGGCTGCTGTCTGAGGTTATGCTATGACAAGAGAAAATGATCTCTCTTGCTGTACAGTACTCTCTCTAACAGGCTTGCTGCTTTTATTCTGCGGCCGATTTTCTGTTGCAATTCTCTCTTTAGTCCTAATGACTACCAGACCCAGGCTCCTTGTAATAGGATGCTCCTGTATATACAGGTAGTTACCTTCTTAACCATTCCCTACAGTGCAAAACCCAATGTCCCCTTTTTGTTTAAGCACAGCTCCACTGGAGAGAATGAACAGATTAAAGGCAACGATTTTCAGGTATCTCAGACTCATTTCCCTCTAGGTATCCATTATGCTCAGTTTTTTAAATCATTCTCAGTTCTCTCTTGTATACAAGATGGTGACTTAACCATGCCAATGACCAAACAGGTTCTTAGGTCATTGTTACTGCCATGAGCAGGAACATATTTCTGGCAGACTGTTGCAGTCTCTTAGGTTTTTGTTGTACCAACCGGGATGGGACAAAAAGGGTATCACCATCGATTCAAGATGCTTGTTGTTGGTGTTATTGGTATTGCTTGGAAAATAGGGCTGCATTCCTACTGCTACTCTATCCCCCTTTCAATAGGAACTGTGAGCTCTGGTGTTAGTATATGGGCATCTTCTGGAGCTTCAGCACAGGGAGGTATCTGCAACATTTGAGCCCCTTCTTCACCCTAATAATTGACCACACGATTCCTATACATGTGCTTTATAACCAAAGCAAGACACAAGCTAGCTCATCCATTCTATAAAGAATACACTTAACTCAATGTGGTCTAATAAGAAATCAAAGCTGGAGTCATGGGCCAGCTAGTTAAATATAGCATTCTCTTTAGTAAACTATATAATCACAGTGGTCTATTCTTCTTAAATATGCCAAAACCCAGAGTTTCTAACATCTTCTTAGTGACAAAGTAATGGCTGGAAAGTTAATTTATTAACGTGGTCTCATGGTTTGGGTGCAACTGCAGCTTATCACCCAAAGCTCTAGAGATGAAATCTTCTATTTCAGAAAAATAGAAGCCATTTCTTTTTCCCCTAAAGATCAAGGCAGAAGTTAACAGTCGGGGATCATACTTCTCACTACAGCTTTGTAGGAATGAAGCCTAAAGCTGTGAGATATGTGGTGATTTCTTTCTGTTCTGTTCTACTGTGCTCTGAATTCTGTTCCGTCACAGTTCTGTAGAAAGACCCACAGCCTTTGTAATCATGTTTTTTTAACTATCAATAGCCTCTTTCTACATGTAAAGTGTCTGCCCCCCATTTTTGGTGCAGGGTATTTGACCACAGACTCATCTCCACTTCTTCCAAAAGTGTGAACTGACATTTGAAATGCTCCACGGCAGAAGATGAGAATACAGCCCCATCTGCAGACAAGCCATCTGCTCCTCTCCCCAGAGCAGAGAGGCCTCTTCGGTAAGATTTGCATCACTGCCTGTCTCAAAGAATTCATGAGTAAATTTTAGCTTAATTAATGGTAAAGTTAAGTTTAATTAATTGCCAGTTATGGTTTTTTTTTTGTTTGGTTTGGTTTGGTTTGGTTTGGTTTGGTTTGGTTTGGTTTGGTTTGGTTTGGTTTGGTTTTTTTGCGGGGTTTTATTTTTGTTGGTTGGGGGCTTTTTGGTTTGGGCTTTTTGTTGTTTGTTTCTTTCTAAGATTTAGCACTAAAGCATTAAGTGCATTTTTCAAAGGCAATTCCAGACTTTTATTTCTGTTGCTTCAATGAACCACACTATTTGTGAACCTACAATTGTGAGAGCTCCTTTTGAACGTGACCAGGCTGACAGTGCCAAATGGGCTATAATCAGAATAAATCCCAACCACAGCCAGCCCCTCTGATTTCTGAGGAGCAGATGGAACACAAGGGGTTTTATTTTCTGCTGAGTTTCTGTACTCTTTGTGCAACAAGTTTCATTTTACCCAAAACTGTATACAAATTGATAATGGTAGTAAAAGATAAACACTGTCACTCTGCTTGACTTGTAATACTTGATCTTTCACATGTTGAAGGTAAAAAATATATGGTTTTTACTAATTACTTAGTAATAAAGTATAGTTCCATTTGGAATAGGATATTTGGAGGTACTTTTTTTGACATTGCATACAACATGGACTGTGAATGATCAGCCACAGTGTGGAAACACATTTCTCCTGCTTCTTAATACTCCCAGATGATGAGATAAAGAGTGAGATTGAAATTACCACTTTAGCATAGGTAACTCTTTCTGTAAATCTGTGTTCATGATTCATTATGTAAGTTATAGTAATGTTCCAGCACTGTATAATTATCAGTGGTAAAATGACAAAAAGAATTAAAGAGTTAATTCTCTAATTAAAGAAAAAGAGATGTGAACAAACATAAGATGTTTCCATTAAGGTCGAGGAAGCAGAAAAATATACCCTGGGCATCACTTTCATGGAGAGTAGCAAATATTAGTAATTGAAAGAGTAAAAAATCACCAAACATTAACTGACATTGCTTCATGGACTTTCTAATCAGATTATAAAACTTTTAACAGTGCTTGACAAACTGCCTGCCTCAGTTCTAATTTTTCACATACTTGAAACTATCTCTAATCAATTTAGTTACAGCTTTCTAAAGGACTGGAATCATATGAAATATGCCTATCACCTTTGAAATATCTCAGATCAAGCATTGCTGCTAAATTTCCTGTTAAGAATTATGTAAATCAAAAATCCTATAAAACTATCATAGGATAGTTTTATAGGCCTATTATATAGGCCTATTTTTATAAACTATACCTTGGTTCTTTGAAGATTATTATTCTATTAAAGATAAAAGTGTTCAAGGATGCATTATAATGCTAAAGTGATAAGTAGATATGGATTAATTGTGATTTCCTATAGGTGAATACAAGTTTGGATCACTAGCTTCTGTGGCATTAAATGCTCTTGGAGTATTTTATTTATTCCTTCATTTTTTTTTTATACATTTTAAAATGTTGTTCAGGGCACAGAATTAAACTTAGCGCTTGTTTTAAGCAAAAGTGTAATAGAAAATTATCTTTTTTTTTTTTTTTCTTTCCCTAAATCCAGAGGATGCATGAAGGTTACTTTGGTTTATGCATACACTTTGAGATTTAGAGAGAACTTAATTTGTGATTTAATAAGCCTGTGATTTTTTCCAAGGTTTGTGACAACCGTGATAGTGCTGACCAGTGACTTCTTCACTGTTCAGTTTTTGGTCTGAGACTGCACAATTAATAGCAAGTGAGTAGCAATTGACTGCACAATTAATAACAATTAAGACCATGTTAGAAAATAAAATGCAGAATTAACTACCAGTTTACAAATCATTCAAGTTCAACTAAGCCAAAAGGACTCAGAGAGAGGAAGACTCAGTGGGTCCAGAGGAACACAGGGCATTAATACAGGAAAAAGTGGTTTTTAAGCATAGAGGTCATTTGGACAGACATTAGCACTGCCCATTTACTAAATTTTCTGTTCTTTGCTTTTTTAATTCACCTTACCTTCTCTTACTTTAACATACTCACTTTTCAATGGCAGTATTTAGGTTGACCAAAAAAACCACATTAGTATTACATGTTTTGCCATGGTTTTGGGGAGAAAGACAAATAAATCAGTTAGATTAATAGAACAGTCCATTTAAAAAACAGAAGAGGCTAAATCAAATTATATAGCCTCTCTTTCTTTACAGAATTGGTAAAGGACATTTTGCTGTAATTTCTTTATGAAAAATTTAATTTTCATGTAGGCATACTTAAAATCTTCTTTTGCTTTAAAGAGCTCGAATAAATGAAAAAATAATTCCTAGGGAGATTAATGTAATGATTCATTATCCTTGTTATTAAAAATAAAAATAGTGCCTTATTTTTTATAGATTAATCTAATTTCTGTAGCCATTAAGACTTCAGATAAAATACAGGGCTGTCTACTACCAGAAAATTCTTTCCCACATAGGAATTATAAGACCACCTGGTTAATTTTCAGTGAATGACTAGATTAAATTTCTCTATAGTATTACTGGAAAACTATTTCTAACATCTTAGATCACTTTTTTGTTCTTCCTGATGAAGCTTGAGTAAACTTCTTGTATTTTGACAATGACAAATAGACTTCAAACCAAAGCAAACACAGCTGCATATCCATACCTAATATTGCCTTAGTATTTCCACACTGACATGGTCTAGAGTGTCTTTAACCTTTTATTCTATGTGAAACAGAGAAGTTTTACTTTTTTTGGCTAAATTGAGAACAACTTTTTCACCTATTGAGCAAGCCAGGAGCTGTCAGATCGTCAAAGGTCAGTCACTGCCTGAGTGACAGACACCCATTTTTTCATAAGGGCCTCCAAATTTCATAATAGGTGCAAATTTAATCTTGTTCTAAGTAGTTTTATTTTTGTGACTGTTCAGAAGTCTGGACCCAGCTCACCTTTACATCCTGTAGAAAGCCGTAAACCAGATGTGTTTATTTTCTTTACTGCTTAACCTGATTGGTGCTCTTAAAGCACCACTGGCTGAGGTCAGCCAAATAAAAAGACATTACATTCCCTGTTGCAAAGTACTCTTTATCCCAGTTCAGCAGTAAAAGTTGCTGAGTCAAGTTCCAACGTTGCCAGGTTAAAACAAGACCTATTTCTCCCAATCTCTTATGATTTCCCTTTTAGCCCTTCCTGCACAAGTTGATATAACGTTACAAGAAATAGGTGTTCATTAAGAAGAAGCTGTACTATAAGGATCCTTAATTATACCTATCCTTATTCATACCTATAACATTTAAGCACACGTAAATTTATATTTATGCAAAAAGGCATATCTTACCTCCTCTGAGAAAGAGAAAGGCTCTTCTCTATCTTGATAGTCTGTTTCTGGGGCATTTATTTATTCAACATGGAACACAAGAACTTCAACAGCCATTTGGAAACTAAAGAGCCTCTAGAGCCTGCCTTCTCCCACCACCCCATCTCCCTTCCCTCCACCACTGGAGGTAAAATGTTCTGTAAACAGTGGTACAAGGCTTGCTTTCAGCGGAGGACAGACTTGAACCTGAGGCTACCATATGATACAGGGATTGCTTTGGTATTGATGATTATTTTTTATTTGTATTTCATAAATGAATAAATCTTTAACTTCCAAAGAGAGACAGCAAACAGAGGCCCAGAAAAGTTGTGAAATTTCCATCCTTGGGGAAGTTCAAAATTTACAGGGAAAAGGTCCTAAGCAATCTCATCTAATATAAAAAAATTTGGCCCTGCTTGGAAGATGAGAAAGAAACAGATAGTTGCATTCCAACCTGAATAATCTTATAGTTCTGAAACTGCATTCAGATCTACAAAGCATGCCTCAGCCATGGGAAAGATTGAGTTGCATTCCACCTGTGTCCTCACAATTTCATGTTGATTGGGGAGCCTATAATTGCACTCAGAATTTCCTGGTAGCATTAAACTATTCATGAACATTGCCACATTCCATAGATTACTATGGAATATAGGAATCTCAGGGCATTGAATAACTGCTGGGAGCCTAAGAGCTAGGAGCTAAACAACTGTGCACTAACGTGGACTTCCTTTGTGGATCTGTCTGTTCACTAGCAAAACTGAAAAGGCCTTTTCAGCTTTTGTGTAGCTTTTGCATGAAGCTCCCATTATTGAAAATTGAGTTTAAGTTTTCTAAGTCTAAAGGTATGACCATTTTTTTTGCTATTGAAATTAATTTTATTACTCTATTTATTTAATAAAATAAATTAATTTTGTTACTCTATTGATTCTGCATCCTCAATTTTTTTCCTAGTTCATATCATTAAAACACAAAAGAGAAAAAAATTTTGTGAGTTCTTACCAAATATTTGACTATTTTACAAAGAAATAGAAAAACTATAATTTTTATTCACTATCATATTTGTACAGATTTGGAGTATGAAATTGTTTTGGTTGAAGAAAGGCAATCATTTGCCAGTTGAACAATGTCACTAAAACTGGCAAGGATCCATCATTCTCCCAGAAAACACAGCACACTTGTGAAACATGATTACCTCAAATGAATCTGTCATTTCACACACTTGAGAGCAACATAATTGTTGCCTAATGTGTGATTTTGTTTCAGTTTACATTACTCTAAAAAAGGAAAGAAGTGTTAAAGCCTACTATTCTTTACTCAGGTTTGTTGGGGGTTTTTGTGTTAAAACTGGATACATTTCAAAGATTTGTGCGAATTTTAACTGTAACATGTTCTAGAATCCCATCTCACTTCTGTGAAAACTGACGCTTTCCTGTTTGAATAAAAGCGAATTTTCCTGTGTGTTGTAAGGACTGACAAATCCACCCTGTGGTCTGGCTGCACACTGCCAAACACCCTGGTGCATTAATTTGGTGTCTTCTTTGAGAAGCTGGATCACACTGAACATCTGTTTGGAGCTCTCCACAACCCAAACTCCTGGTTTATGAGAACTAAAATTACCAGCCCGTACTGGTTTTTGCTGCTGGAGGATCTCATCTATCAAAGAGGGCAAACAGAAGAACATCTATTCCGGGAGGACAATTTACCTAAGCATCCTGATTTTTAACCCCCTTTTCATCAAATGCCTTATTTATAGCTGTGAGTAATTAGTTTTAAACCCTGATGAGGTAGTTTGCACAGCTTGCATGTAGTTTCCGGCACAGAGGTGGGCCCAAAAACTGTGGATGTACATAACATTGGTTGCAGGAATCAGGAAAACTGACTTGCATTTTCATTACAGACTGCTGGTGAATCTCTGGATAGTTTGAGTAGGCTTCTCCTTGTTTAGACAGACTGTCCAAGGAACTTTTACTTTGCTCCAAGGTAACATACAGCCACTTTTCACTGTCAAATCAACTCCACAGAGGTATATCTGAAATTGCTTTACACGTTCTCAAATCAGATTGTGGCTGTCAACACTATATATGTTCCCAGTCCTACGTGAGGTTTTTGTATTAGATATTTTATAACCATTGCTGCTTTACCACCTTTTTTTATGTCTTAAAATCCTCAACAAATATCTAATATTTTAGAATATTAGGCTTCATAGAAGTCACATGTGCTGAATTCCTCTGAGGAGAGAAAAAAGTATTAGAAAGTAGACTGAAAACCTATAACCTAGAGAAAGTAAGGTCTTGAATTTTCTGTATATGTACTAGTATACTACTTTCTGTAAAAAATACATTTTCAGAAAAAAAAATTCCTCTAAGAACATGCTTTTTGGATCTAAAAATTATTTTTTGCTTTATATGTTTTGATGATGATGTAATTGTTTTTTCTCATTTTCATTGTGGTCATATAGTCCACTGTCAGGATAATTTCTATGTGTTCTTTACATATATGTAGAGATGACTGGGCAAGATTAAGGACGATGAAGTATAGCATCAGAGTGCTTCTAGGCCATTTCATCATTAATCCCATTATTCAGGAGACAAATCACTTCAGGCTGGATGTTGGTATAGATATATTTTGATTCTAAGCATATTATATATAAAACTTTTTGCTTTTTGCTTTTTTTCCACCAGACTACTATATCTTTAGGCTTGTTTTAGCAGCATCAATATCATAAAAGGCTGCCCTAAATATTTCCTTATATAAATATTGCCTGAAGTAATTTTTTTTCCCTGTAGTGCATCATATCAATTGCTTGTATTAAATCAATGGTAAAATTGGTACACTTACAAGAAAAAATCTATTGCAATTACTCTGAACTGAAAATAAGCCTGTCCCCACCTTTCTCCTTCTTCTCTTTCTTCTCTCTCTCTTTCTTCGAGGGCTGAGTGGCCTTAGGGCATCTGTTACCAAACCCAGGTTTTTTGGCATGTACCTCCATGCCACTTTATCATGCAGCCACCTTCATATTGTGAAACTTTTTTCTCAGGCTGTGCAGGAAACACAGAACAGGTTTTGCATAGTACTGGTCTAGAGTCAAACCAAAAATCACACTGACATTCACATCAAGATTCAGAGCTGGTCCACATTAATGAATTGTAAAAATCAGTAGGAATATCCGAGAAAGGGCCTGAAGAAGGCTGGGGGAGTGATCTGGGACCTGGCTTTGGTTACCTGAGACCCCAGGTGCACAGTGAGAACAAGAGGCTGCTGACACAAATTGCAGCAGGAGAGGCTCACTGTCGAGAGGGGCTGCTGAGTGTCCATCCCTGGACATGCTGTTTGGGGATAACAAAAAAAGAGGAACTTTTGCTCCAGTCACTGAAATTCAGCAAAATTTTCTCAACTAGAACAGAAACCTGTTGGGGCCTCTCTTAATAGGAAAGATGGTGTCATCATGCTCCAAACTCTATGAGAAAGCATAGAAAACAAGACTCAGCCAGTTCCTGAGTAACCTAATGTGGCCTCACAGCTGGCTTCACTGGGGAGGCTGGACTGGACAATTTTCACTGCTTCCTTCCAGAACAAGTATCTCATGAATCTGTTCCACAGCAGTGAGGTTCATCACCTTAGTAAAAGTTTATATTGCCTCTTCAAAAAAATACTTGAATGCAAAAGTAATTTCTTCTATATTTCCCCAAGAAACTTCCCAATACAAGACCTTGTAGTCTTTTGTAAAAAAAATTATAGCTTCAGTATACTGGTAAATTATCTGCTAATATTACATTCCTCTTAATTCTCGTATTTAATAGAGTCATCTCAATTGAGTAGAAAAACTGTTTCTGTTGTTAAAAAAGGTTCATGTTTTCACCAAAATAATTCCTATAAACTATAAAAAATATAAACTATGTTATATTATATTATAATTAAAATATAAGCTTTAATGTAAATCATATATCCTGAAATAATTTCTGAGCAATCACAATAAATACTTTTTTTTGCTATCTCACTTTTTCAATATTTTGGTTCTGTAACTAGCAGAAATATCTGTAATCCAATTATGTAAAAAGCCTACTTTTGGACTTTAATTTCATTCTCAAGAAGGCTTCTAGAACATTCTGAACTTTCAAAACGTTTAAGAATGCACAAAAAGGCTAATGAGAAACTTATCAGAACTGGTGACTTTCTACAAAATATTTTTGTTTTGATCAGTCTTTTTCTGATGAAAATTACTTCCAAGATTTTAAATACTACTCACTCAGTTATGTTCTGAACTCTATAAAAATCAAGCCGCTGATGGTGCTGCTTAGATAATAAAGGCAGGCTGATAAAAGCTGGCTGCAACAGAAATTCCAGTTCAGCCTTTTATAGGTATCCAACTACATGAAAGTCACCTCTCTCTCCTCCATTCCCCCTCTCCTTCTTTGCCCTTCAACACGCAGTCACTCACAGCCTACAAGAGCGAAACAATATTAAAGTAAACTCAATATGAAAGTAAGATCCAATTTCTGCAGGCTTTTTAATTTTATCTCTCCTGATGGTCTTTAAGACCTAAGGATAACATGAAATGAGATCCTAAGGACAATACAATTGTTGTTTACTTCTAATGGAATTAATTTTGCATATTTTTTCTCATAGTTACAGGCATAGAAATGTCATTTCCAATTATTCTTTGTGAGGGGATGAAATAGAATAGATAAAGACATAAAAATACAATAAAGAAGAGTAAGTAGATAAGAGTGAATAATTCACATTTCACCAATGTCCTTCTTTTTGATGGAACTCCTTATCAGGCCTATATTTGCTTCTAAGCCTGGCACTATCTGACTTCTATTACTGCAAATTATTGTTGGCAATATTGAATTGTGATACTAAAATGCTAGACAAATTACTTAAACGTAAGAGTATTGCTTTCACCCCAGTTAAAGCTGCTTGCAGCTTGCACAATCGTTTTGTCCTCATTTTGCCTCAGTACTCTGTTTGTCATGCTAATGAATGTTTGCAGAGCCATCCTTGCCAGCAGCCCTAGGCGGGATCAGCTCTGCCTCTTGCCATAAAGGCAGCAGGGAAAGTATATCTGCTCATGGAAACTTCCTAAAAAGCTGCTCGTCGAGTCAAGGCCTGGTCCTCAGAACCAGAAGAATTTTTTTTTCTCCATGACAGTTGTTTGCAGGCATAAATGCTTGCAGATAACAAAGTAGCAACAAGGGAGTATCAAGACTGAGCAATATGCAGAAGGAGAGATATATCAAAAATACTAGCAGAATGCCTTTGTTGAACACCTTGCAGCTGTGGATTTGCATTCAAAGTAGGGATTGACTTATAAAAAAAAAAAAAGGGAAAAAGGAAAAAAAAAAGAAAGAAAAACCAACAACAACAAGAAGACAGAACCTCTCCTAAGATGTGATCCATTTGGCAAGATCAAGGAAAACATGGCAAGAGAGAGAAAAATAGATTTCCAAATGCCTGTGTATGGCTGCAGTGGTGATTTGATATTGGTCTTATCTCACTCTCCAGTGTAAGGTCATTGCAATCTTTCAGAAGGTGGGAGAAGCAGAAAGGACAGGTTATTTAAACACACTGCAGTTTTCTTCCTCTGCTGTTAAATTGTGAAGATAAATTTTGCATGCAGCTACAAAACATGAGATTTTATCCAAGCTTCTGCTCTCCTGAGTCATAGTAACTTAAAAGGACCTGTCAACGGCAACAATGGAAAAAATATTTGGCAGAATAGACTCCAGTCAGAAAAAATGAAGAAATAATAGAGTTACCTTAGTGAACTTTCTAAGGGTTAGAAACTAGAAAGATCATCACCCAAGAAGTAGAAAGATCAAGCATGGAAATCACCATCTCTATACAAGTATTAAGATCCTTTGAGTTTCATGTGTCTGGTGAACAAAAAAATGGACAGAATATGGTTTTGATTATGGTTTTGGTTATAAATTAATGTCTATTTTTATGCCCATATGCATGTTTTGGAGGCTGAAAAAAAGGCATAAAGAAGAAACCAACATGCACCTATTAATGTCCTAAGAAAACCAAAGAAAGTAAGAAAAATGTAACCTGTTGACAGTCAATATTTTAAGGATGAGTGGTATTTTGAGAGAGATCTTGTACAATGTTCAGACATCTGTCTTCTGCTGAGTCAGGTTTGCAATGCTTGAAAAATCCAAAATACATTACTTTCTGTTTCATTCTTAAAACTTCTTCCTAAAGAAAGATTTCTTTGTGTTCCTTGGGATAGAAAAACACACTGCACAAAACTGCATGAGAGAAGCTTTGTGATAGGATTGCACAATTCAAAATATAAATCTCAATGTAAATTCTTATTTACAGTCATGTTATTTTCTGGGAAAACAGTTTAGTATCCTTTTTTGAGAGACAGAACCCAGTGTCAGATATTTTTAAAAGCAGCATGCAGACCTAAGTTATCACCCAGGAGTTAGTCTTAGCTTGAAAACACTTTCCTGTCATGGTTTATATATGACTCATGTAAGTTTGCACATCATTAGGTACCATCACCTCTCCTGCCACCTCCCAGTGTCCCAAGATGTGGGAACATTAACAGGCTAAGGACAATGTAAATATTCAGCTCAAATATGCCTCTTGAATTTCTCAGAATATGTTTCAAAAGCAGGAAAGGATCTAAGTACATAAAAACTAAATAATTGCAATAAAAACCTTTCCAGGACATGACATTTTTCTGCTACATCTATCAGTACATCAGCATGCAATTCCTGAGTAGTTACATATTTTTGACAGAAAATCAATTCTAGAAGTATTCACTGTCTCTGTGTCTATATTTTTATTTTTGGAAGAAATGAAAATATTACAGTACTACAGATAAAATACTGAAGTATTTATCTGTAATACTAAAATTACTACAGATAAAATATTTTAAAGAGATTTCAGTTGCTAGTTCTCACAATCAATGGGCATGGAGGACCTAAGTATCTTTTGAAAATCTGACCATTTTCACTGGATTGTTTTGCCTGACAAATCCTCTCTGAGCTCTCTGATGAAGTTAAAAAACCCCAAAAAACTAAAGAAAACAGATATTCCTATCAAAATTTTGTCTTTAGCTTACCTTTTATCTTAAAAATGTATTGTTCAGTTGTAAGACAGTTTGAAATTGTCTTTTGTTTGTTCCTCTACACCATCATTTTTCCTAGAAGCCACATTAGATGGGCAGCAGAAAAATGATACATTTGCTTTCAGGACAATTACTAAGACTGAAAAATGAAGTACTACCCTCTTCTTTGACAGGTCACCCACAAAACAGACAAAAAGGTCTTTCCAATCTTTCTGCTTTCTCATAGAGTCTGGAGCATGATGACACCATCTTTCCTATTAGGAGAGCCCTCATTTTTGTGTAGCTGTCAACGGGTTTCTGTGTAAGCTGAGAACATTTTGCTGAATTTCAGAGTAACTGCAGCAAAAGTTCCTCTTTTTTGTTATCCCCAAATAAACATAAGTTTCAGTTTTATTGATAAAGTAATATTCTTTGTTTCTTTCTGCTGGTAAAATGGCAGCAACATTTGCTTGATAGCAGTGCCCTGGAACATATTTTACCGACTGAAGGTGCTAAGAAGCTCAACAAAATTCTTTCATTGACAGAAGGAAAACAGACCTTTAAGGAAATTAATTTTGTCCTTGGAAAATAATAAAAAAAAGATGTTTTCTAAAAATTCCTTCAATTTACTGCAGAACAGCTTCTCTGAAAAAATGTGTTTCTTACTCAGAATTCATATCTCCAGCTTCCTTACCCCTTGCATTTCTTCTCTGATTGTTTGAGTTTCAACTCTCATACCCTTTTAAGTCACTAAAAAGATATACTTAGACTGTTATATGCATCTCCTTCTATTCCTTTAATTCTCCATAAACTGCTTTTTGGAAATGGCAAGCCAAAGAAATTTTTTTCAAGCTATCATCTATATTATTAATTTCTTACTATTCATTCTTGAATTGAGAATGAATGAATGAAGTCTCTCTCTGTCTCCCATATGAGCTACCTGAAAAACTAAGACAAATTTAGGGAGGTTTGAATTTTCACATGATTTTTTTTTTACCAGAAATAATTGCTTGGTTTTATTTTTTTCATTTATGCTGCATCGTATTTCAGATTCTGCATGTAATTACTTAACAGAAATGTAGAACTGATTAAAAAATCAAAGGAAGTAACTTAGAAAATTCTGGAGAGCTGATGTTTGCACAGCTTGACCAGATAGTTTGCAAGACAGAAATATTTCTGAGTCTGACACGCTCTGCAAGCTTGTCCCAAGAGCTTTTACTTGTATTATCTGCATAATGCAGGTAATTTCTTATGCCTATAAAATAGGGAAAAATCAAATATTCCTTTACCTGATGTCAGAGTTTCATCTGAATTCCCCTCATTCTATACAGCTCACAGAATCATGATGGATTTTTCTATGATGCCTTTCACCAAGGTTTGTCTTTGAGCTTTAATGGTTTTGTCAGTTTCCTGCCTAGTCAATCATCTAAAAAATCACTGTGAACACAACTACTTTAAATAAGCAAATAAGCTTTCCATTGCAATGTCATCAAAATTACAAAAAAAAAAAAAAAAAAAGGGTCACTGGGTACACTATAATTTCTGCCAAAAATATAAAATTTGTTAATTTGTTTAGACCTCCCAAGTTTATATTGCATGTATGACAGCTAGTGAGAAAAATACATTATGATGACTTCTATTACATACGTAGTATTAAGTTTCCTGTAATATTTAGGAAAATTTTGGAGAAAAATCCAACATTATAGTGTCTTTGTGCATGGAGTACATGCAATTCTAGCCAGTTTCCTGTTAGACCATGTTTTAATCTGCTAAGGTTATTTAAGAGCAAGTGCCAAAAATCTGATATGGTAGTGTAGGTCAGGTTACCCTTCACAAGATCACTAAAAATAAGGCACTGCAATCAGAATAACATCCACTGAATGTTTACAGTCCAATAAAAATGTCATTCAATAAACTATATAAAATTTCTTTAAAATCAGAATAGTGATGTTCACTATATTATTATTACTAATAACAATAACAATGATAAAAATATAACCCTACAACTCTCCAGTGTAACACGGATACACTCTAAAGTGTGGCCTCTAACAGAACAAGTTATTGCATCCAGAGTACTGAGGCAGGGGACCTCCATTTCTGAATGTCAGGTAAGAAGTCCAGTAAACACAGAAACACTTTCAGGATCCCAGAAGAATAAATCTGTTGCTGAAATCCCATTTATAGCAGTAAAACACTTATATTGCCATCAAGTCTGCAAAAAAAAGTGGAGCTGAGATATGTTTCATAGAGATAATTTTTTTGTGAGTCCTGTCTCTGGATGTTTGACACCTCTTACCAGGTGTGGAGACTTCCCAGCCATCTCTAACAATGAAAGATTAGAAAACTTGGACAGGTATTCCCTGACACTGAATTCAACGTATAGCCTAAATTTTATTGTTAAAATAGTGGTTAGATTATCCAATATAATAGAGAAGGGATGTCATCTATAGCAAAGAGGCGAGAACACAAAATGAAGCTGTTCATAAATATACAACTTGTAAAATACAAATAAAAAGAGCAAAACCAGTGGGGTTCATCTCACTTGACTCCTATCGCCCAAAATCCGTATTGGGGGTTAATTCCTGTGTTTTTGCATACCTATTTAACAAGTAAAGGGTGTTCTACACAATCTTCTTGTCTCTGCTGACTACAAGAGCTTTAATGCTGTGAATTTAGATCTGACAACTGACTTTTAGCCAGTTCAGGTGAGATGAACTTTATCTTAAAGTATCCAGAGAAAATTCTAGAATGGGTCACCCGAATTGGCCTAAACATAGAGTTTACATGCAGGATATTTTCATAAGTGTTTGAGATAATCTGTTGTTTCTTCCTGGCACTACATATAGAATGTTTAAGAAATCCTCAAGTACGTAAAGATTCTCTGCAGAATAGACCACATATTTTGCAGTTGAACTTGAATTTCTCTTATAAATCACAAACCTCTGACAAATCACTGGGACTTGAAGTTATATAACAGTACAGTGAAAACTCCAAACTCCAGCTCTTTTTCTTTCAGACAGGACTCAAAAACTGATATGAAGCCTTGTCAAATGAAGAAAGATTTTCATTTTCACTGTCACCACCAAAAAAAGCTGCAAAAGAACAACTTGCTCAGAATTGCTGTACTTAAGGGATTTGTCTTTCCTTTTCCAGAAGTTTGAAAGTCACCAAGAGTGACAGGACTGAGTTCAGCATGCCCCGTTCCTAATGGACCATCCACTCTTTGTGTCCCTGCCCTGGGAACATTTGCCAGGGCTGTACACTTAGAAGAGAGACTGGGAAGAGGTCATAAGCAACATTTTTGAAATCACATTATAATTAAATGGAAGAGATCCAATAAATTTAATTTTGTAACCTAAAACATTTCATTTTAATAAGCCTGAAAAAATGGTATTTCCAAGAGCTTCAATATTTTTGGTTTTCACTCTGAAGTGGAATGGAATATATGTCAAAGTAGCAACACATCAATTCTTGATGAACATATTTTAGACATGGTTCAAAAATGGCTCTTCCTTCATAAAAACATAAGTCATTTTTGAACATAAAACTGACTTTATAAAACATGATGTCTTTAAGAAATATTCTCAATATAGAACCCAAAGTTACTGGAACTTATTCAACAAATTCATATGATAATAAATTTACAAAAATCAGTTTTTTCTTTCTGATATCTGACATCTTTTTCTATGCAGTTTTGGCTATATTTAGAATTATAATAGCTTCAATGGGCCAAAAAAAAAATCCATATGTAAGTTAGAATTTATCTAACATTATGAATTAATATTTTGGTTTTCCTTTAACTAATCAAGAATTTGTAAAAGATAGTATGAAAAATGAAATATTTCTTTGACAAGTCTTCGCAGTGAGAATTTAAAAAAAAAGTTATTTCTCTAGAAATTATATAGTTGGATTAATACGATTTCTTTAAGTTGTATTACTTTCCAAAACCTCTGAACAACCCAGTGAGTTTATCAAATGTATTTTAAAAGACTTGTTAAAAAAATAGCATTCTTATAATATTTTTATATGCAGCCAAATGAAGTTAAATAATTTATCATTTTAGAGAAAAACTGAATGAGACTGTAATAACTTAGGGGGAGAAAAGACCATTAAAAGCACTTTGTTTAATTACCTCAGTATTCCTATCTGCATTTTCTGATTCAGATTTATACTCCAGACTTGCAAAGGAATTAAGTTTTTAAATTATATTAAAAATTATGTTGTTTTAGAGAAAAATAAAATGTGATGTATTTACTGAAAGCACTTCTAACAGCAATTGTAATTGCAGGCAAAAAAAAGAGCAAAAAAAGAAAAAAGTAATAATTTTATATAATCTCAAACTCTGTAATGATTTTGAACTTGCATGAACATTTTTCCATAGCTGGAAGAGCTTTCCAAGTAAAACGTTTATTTTGAGGAATTTAAATAGCCTACAAATTCTCTAGCTTATTGTTGCCATTTGCATTCCACATTGTGCACTATTAGAGCACTATCTGAGGCACCCACACAAATATATAAAGACTGATTCAATAAAGTTGGCTGTTCCAGGGCTGGTGTACCTTCCCGAGCTATTGAGGAGGTGTTTCAGCTGCATAAGTGAATAGATAAAATCTCTCTCAGTCACAAAAGGCGTAGCTCACCTCCTGCAAGGGAATAATTCATGTGAATGTCAGGACAAATTTCAGCAAAAGCTGCAGAGTCATTGTCCTCATGCCAGAGAGAGGAGACATCTAAACAAATGCCCAGATTCATCGTATCTAGATGTTTTAAAAGTTTGCAGGTAGAATAGGATAACGCTGTTATCCTATTTTATCCTATGTTTTGATAAATATAAAATAACTGAGTGTGGTTGACCAACCTTTACATATAGATATGTGTTTCATTGACAACTAGATTTACATTATTTTATTGCAATTATCATCTTCATGGAATGTGGAAACCCAGGGTGCCAGGAATATTTCTCTCTCCACTCTGGGGTGTCCTGACCCCCAGGGGAGCACTGACTGACCCTCATTCATGGAGAAAGTTTCCTGGACTTCAAGATAGACTAGAATCCACAAAAGTGTGGAATAGATTATAGAAAGTAGTGTAGGTGTATCACTTGGTGAGAAATTCAGGTTTTGGAATTTTTAGTATGTTGTGGATGGAAGCAAGATGGAGGGCACAGGGTGTCCTCCTGGGTTTCTTCCTCATGCTTCTTATTCCCGCTTCTTCATGGGTTTGGGTGGCATTTTGTAATTGGGCAGAAAAGTCCGCATTGTGGGCTCTGTGGGATCAGTTATTGGGTTAAAAGGGAAAATAGTCTAGGTGTCAGTTCTTAATTGGATAGTTTAGTCTTAAAAGACCTTGTAACAATAGATTGTTGGCCATTTTGTGCCTTCTGACGAAAAGCTGCCCAACTCACAGTAGTGAGACTGTTTTATAGATAAGAAATAATAAACACCTGAATCTGAACACGAATTACTGTCTCAAGTGCCTTCAATCCAGAAGCAGAGAAAACAATGTATGCATCTTAGCCTTTTTCTAAACTCTTAATGGACAACCACTTTTCTTCTGTTGTTTTAAAACAGCTAAAATTTACCACCAAGACTGTCATTACTCTGCTGTGTTTTAGCTTAAACCACAGTCTTTGCAGTCTTAATTTTCCAGGAAGAGTAATTGGCTTATCAGTCATAATGAACAAAAATGTAGTGAGATACTGGCAAGTACCAGCATTGTAAGGCATGTACAGGCTGATGCATAGTTTAGTTATAGAAGAATTTTATTTAAGTAAATGAACAGCTTAGAGTGGTTGACAGAGTGAAACCAAAGGAGCAAAAAGGTTAATACAGCTGTCTACACCTTTATGTTTACTCTGTGTTTGTTTAATAAAGGAACATTTTTGAATAATAGATGAAGTGTAGTAATTGAAAAATTTGCTGTCAGGGCCTTGGAACATTAAGCTAGAGGGATCCCTAGAAGATGTTATTTGGTCCATCATACAGACAAAATAAGACCAGCCTTACCACCGTAATTCAGAATTTGGGGTCTGTATAGAGGTTCACAATCTTTCAAGTCACAAAGTTTTCCCTGACACCTTGTCTGAATCTTTGTTGCATCAATAAAATTCTACTATTTCACTTAAAAAGCTGAGACTCATTTCATATACACCTCCTCTACCATTTTTTCTTCAGTCTAAACAATCTTGAATCTCTATGTCTTTCTGTAGGAAATATTTTCTTCATTCCTAGGATTTGTGTCCCACTGTACTGTCTGCAAGTGGTCCAAGTGTCTCTCAGGGTGAAGTGGCCAACCCTATACTAATGTGTTACTCATTTTGCATAGGACAAGGTTATACCATTGCTCATCTTAAATTATTCTGTTTTCCAGAATTATATTTACCTTGTAAGGTATCAGTGCTGCCTCACATCCAATTTACAATCCAGACACCTCTGAACCTGTGGTCAGCTACAGTGCCAGTGCTCTGTCCTGCACCTGCCTCACTGTTTATACCTGCCAGGGCTGGGACTTAACATTTGCCCACATTTGTCAAATACAAATTTATGTTTCCCAAGATATTTCTCCAATTTCTCCACTTAACATAATTTCAAATTCTCTCAGCAAGTGTACCACAAGACTATTTCTGGCTCTTTGTACCTTCTAGCAGCACCTGGCCATTTGCAAATCCACTTTTGGCAGCAGGGTTAGAGCAACCCTTACTGAATTACATTGAGTTATCCTTCTATTTCCATAGTGGCATGGAGCTAATAAAATAAGCCTCCAAGTAGGTTCCTGGTCAGACTAAAAGCTGTGATACAGGCTTTTTTTTTCCTAGACCATGCTGCCTGGCATCAGGACTACTCTGCAGTTTATGAGACTGTGTTTATGGAAGTTGTGCCATTAATTAAATCTATCGTGCTATATATTCTTGACCACACTTAAGCTCTTGTCTTTGCTTAGTGAATAAATAACTCAAAAACAAATTATGGGCAAATATAAAAGGAGGCAGATGGAATGCTTTATTTTTTTCTTGTACTTGTTTACCACCCACCAGGGCAATGCTCTTGGGTCAGAATGGTCTGTGACAGACAAGAAGAAAAGAGACCAGATGTTAACTATAAATTGTTGTATTAAATTAATGCCAGTCTGAAATACAACCAGCAATGGGGTCACTACTGCTGTGACACAAAAGAGAAAAAGCAGAGACTGTAACAGATGTGTCTATATTTTTCCAAAAGGATTTTTTATTATTATTTCTCACTAATCCAAAGCTTTAGTGACAGAAGTTTCTATTACTAACCTCAAGACATACAGAGAGATGTAGACGCTTCTCAAAATTTTGTGGTTCCTGATCTGAACCTGGTCAAAAGTAGAACAGGGCTGTGCAGATACTAGCCTCAGTTGTGGAAACCATACTGGGAACCTAGTGGAATAATGCCAGGAGGCTAATTTTCCACTCCAAGGAGGCTCAGATCAGAAAATGGCCATGATGCTGCCAGCACCCAAGAAACCTTGCTCACAGCTAGGTCAAATATCTGTGCATGGCACTGTATCACATGGTGCAGGGATAAGGAAGTAAAGTAAAATCACATGGTGTAGGGGAAAAGAAGTAAAACACTACAAATGTCTGTAAACTAAAAGGTTATCTGACGAAATAATGACCCCCCCAAAGTTATAAAAAAAAGCAATCCTCTAATTATTCTAGTTCCTTTAATTGTATATTACTTAACTGGCTGTGAGAGAGCTATACATATTATGGATGAATACTGTTTTAAAGGAGATTCCCAGCCGTGTCTCATTCTGAAGTTGATCCTTAGCCAGTGTAGGATGACATATCCCCCTTTAAAGCCAACATGTTGTAGCTGATTAAAACAGCTTCAGATGTGGCCCACGAAGACCTCTTCCATATGGCCTGTGGCCATGACCATTTGGTGTATCTTATTTCTGTACATCTGCACTACTTCCCCTGCAGTGACAGGACAGGACCTTCTGTAGGGACAGTTGATGCTTGTTTGATGTGAGGTGAACCATGGGCATTGACAATAGATGTCCATGAGATGAGAACATCTTTTAAAATAGGCATAAGCTTGGAAAATTGAGTTGGATTCACAGAAAAAGCAAAGGAAATATTTTCAAAGAGAAAAAATATATCATGACACTAAATGAAATTATCCATTTCAAAGGCTGAGATTGACTCTCTTTTAAAATAAACATTTTTACAGCATGATGATTGAGATGACAGCAAAAAAAAATTAAGCATCCATAAGAATAACTTTCAGTAAAGAGGATAATTCAAAGGAACAATTGTTTTTACCAATACTAACATTACAGTGTAGGAGAAACTGAGCACATAGGCCAGTGGTAGCCTACAAGTTTATTTCTTGTGCACTGCAATACTAGTAAAGATAAGGCCACGGGTATTCACATTCACAAGTTCTGAACTATCATTGTTAAATATCCCTTTAGGCAGAAAACCCTTGCTAAAATCAAGAGTGTAGTGGTAAAAGCATAAATGCCAGAAACACAAATTGTCATGGATGTATTCACTAGTACCCACGCTACATGTAGCTTTTTGTTGTAATCTTGAAATGTTAAGGTTTACTGCATTTTTTAGCTACTAATTTAATTCTACAGTATGGCAAAACAAAATATAGCAAAATTCATTCATATCTTTATTTCTAAATTTAATGCAGTCAGCTAAGTTTATTTTTCTTTTAGAAAAGCCTATATGGGAGATACATTTCTGGTCTTCCTGATTCTACTGAATATCTTAGAGACATCAGAAATCTTTTGGCCTACTCACTCAGACAGCGTGAACAAACATAGAATGAAGATAAGACTAAAATAGGCCCTGCAAAATATGGTCCCTGAAGAAACATTACCCTGGAGGATGGAAAACAGAACAGGCATGTTCCTGCAATCCCTCCTGTGAAGAGGGGAAGAGATAACTCTGCTCATAGAAGGCATCTAGTACTCCCACACAGGGTCTCCTTCATGTGACATCTGTAATGACAAGTAGAAATGAAAATAACACTCATTTCAGGTTTAGGTTTTACTCTGCTACATATATGAGAGGATATATTTAATATTTTATGATTATTTTTAATTGACAGACATTTTATCGCTGGCCAGAAAACCTTAGCATCATCAAAAGGTCTTCTAACTTTCTAACTTTCTACGAACTGCCTTTTGTAGATGTGCAGAAATAAGTCAGAACAGCATTGGGCATTTCTTTGTAGAAACACTTGCTAGATGTGAATTTCTCAACAGCCATCAAATTAATTTTTTTCAATGGGACAAAAGCTCTGGAAACCCCTGTAAATCCCTTTGCTACTTACAGAGTTATGACAAAATATTTGTCATCCTCAATTCCTTAACAGTATGTACTTGCATACTTACAAGAGGGAAATCAGTATCTCCCTCATGCATTGAATGAAACCAAAAAGAGATAAAATGGAACATGGGGTTTAGAGTGTAGATCCTTCATTTCAGAGTACTCATCCTAAATCTTCTGCGTAAAACCAAAAAATAGGACAGCTCCAATCCTCAGCCAGTGAGATGTCTACTTATGATAACCAATTTAATTTCTTCAGTTCAGGAGGTGGTCACCTCCTTCCATTCTTTTATCTTGATTACCTGCTGACTTTTGCAGTAAAGCAGCATTTTTAGCTGCAGAGACACATGCTTATCAAAAGGCAAACATGAAACAGTATTGTCTTGGCAGCAGTGGCCAAAATTTGGCAAATATACTTGTCAAACAAATGGAAAGGTAAATGTCTCACTCCACACATGATGATAAGAGTTTTTGATTAATCTAAAATGTAAATATTAAATTCTCATTCAAAAATATTTGTGCTTCTTAAAGTACAGGGGAGAAAAATGAATGTCCAAAATTGGATTAAGTATTGCTGCAAATTTCTTCAAGATGGCCAGTTTACCATAATCTAAAAAGGGACTCCACCTTACAAATAATTCCTAAAGCCCAAGGTGGTCTCATTTAGCAGAGAGAAATGATGACAATCACACGAGTTGATTTCCTTCTGTTGGAAAAAATCACATGCATTATGTAGTTTGCACTCTTTTTAAACTTTTTCTAGTAACATTGATGTCAGATATGTGCAGGCATTCTGACTTGTCAGTGAGATCTTCCAGCTAGGCAGAATCTGGCTGAGAGCCTGACATTAAAATGTCTAGGGCCTTCTCCAGACTTCATCAGCATTTATTTGGCACTATCTGTACTTTATAAAGTAATTTCAGGTTTACATCTCATAGTAGGTGACTTCATACAATAGTTTAATGAGTACAAAAGCCAGTAAGAAAAATCACATTGTAGTCAAAACCTGATAGATGCCAGGCACATATTAACTGGGTTTACCTGGCTGGTACTGTATGCTTGACTTATTCTTTCAATCACCTACATTTAGTTCTGTGAAATGCAGGAAAAGAGTAAGCATTGCATAAGTTTTGTGGAAATTGATGAGCTATTGTATGTTCTTACTACCTAGAACATCCCAGTAGGTGCCATATCTCACTCCCTGCTGATATTGCCATAAGAGACATCCAAACAGTGCTAGTAAGAGGATTAAGAAGCTGAAGAAGAGATTTGTGAGGGGAAGAGGGTCTGGACATCCTCAGTGAGGCAGCAGGAAAATAACCAGCAATTGCTGACTCAGCTGTTTAACTAGAGAGGGGTGGGGAGTCTGGTCGGTGGCTCTGTGCAGCCATGCGTAGGTAACATGGGCAGTTTGGCTGAACAAAGGTCAGCTATCCCAAGATATATTTGGGCAGATGGTTCTTTATTACTGAACAGAACATCTGTCTAGAGGCTCATGTACAATCTGTCTAGTCAGTGGAAATGTCACACCTGAGTAAGACGTTTGTTTCCAGTTGTAGTAATTCTATGCCTTTAACAGTGTTTAACGATGCTGCTGGCAAACAGAAGATGCTGGGCAATCTTTCAGCAGTCTAGACTGGACTAGCTTCAGTGATGATAGAGCCAGACTGTTCTCAGTGATGCCCAGCTACTGGACAACAAGGAATGGGCATGAACAGAATCACCCAAAACTCTGTTTAAAAAGAAACTTTTCATTTTTATGGTAAGACAAGTGAAGTACAGGAAATGGTTGCCCAGAGAAGCTATGAAGAGAAAGAAACCCAACTGGAGGGACCTCTGATCAATCTGCTCTAGGTGGCCCTCCTGGAAGCAGCAAACTGGACCAGTTATCTCCAGAGCTGCCTTCCAGCCCCAGCCATCCTGTGATTCTGTGGTGCCCGGGATTTGGTTTTGTCCTTTTGCAAATTTTGCAACTCTTCATTCTCATAACAATTTCTACAAAAAAATGGCTTTAAACAGAATCAGCTTGTCTTGTAAAGGCTGATTATATTTCAGGAATTGGAGTACTATCCAGTGAATTTTCAACAGCCGAAAAGTTCAGTGAGATTATGCAAAGCATAACTGGTGCCAAAGAATGAACATGTGCATGGTTATATTGCAGCGCTGTAGCATCAGCCACTCAGCTGATATGATTTATTTTGATTGTAATAGGATTTGGGATACACGCAACCGAGCAAACCTTTACAAGTAGATGACAATTAGTTCTGTAGATACCATGGAAAGTGGAAATTATGGGAGCAAGTTTTCTCATTTTAGGACTCTATCCAAGGGTGTTTTGATACACGCACTTGAAAGAAAAGTGCACAGACTCTTAGGGAAAAAAAAATATTCTTTTTTTATTCTAGTCACCACCTGTTAGCATCCTCTCCCTGTCCTAGCAGATATTGCTATTTTTATTAGTATTTCTAATCAATAATAATTACAATTAATCCAAACAGAGTGATTCTTAACTACTGTTAGAATAATTTCAGCAGAGTGAAAGATACTATGATACCATGTATTTTTCCTACCAAAGAAATACAATATACATTTGATGCCAGACAATGTTTGACTAAGACTTCACCAACTGATTTTCAGAGAGTCACTTTAGCAGTTAAAAAAAGTTTAATTTATGTGGCCTTCTAAATATTGCCATGCACAAATATTTTGTAAATTTGATACAAGATCTTGAATGTGTCCAATATATATATAATACTGTAGAAAATAACACAAATGTGTTAATGCTGTTACATAAGTAAAAAAGTAAAATGCAGTAAATAAATGGTAAACAACAATGGGAAGATAAGGAAAGTGAAATAACAGCATAGTGTCTGCTTCATTCTTACTTGAGAAGTGATAAAAATGGAACTAAATTAATATTCAGTGTATAAAATAGTGAATAGTGAATAGTCAGCATATATTTGCTCAAAATTAGAAACCTAAAGTGTAAAATTACCTGCTGTAGATCAATAATAAAAATAACAGCAGATTATTAAATGCATTAACATGGCACAGAGACAGCCTGCAGGGCAATTTATGTAATCTTTTTCCAAATTTTTGTTTTTGATGAAAATCCATTTCAGATCTGGATGATATGGGGTTTTTTAGACTGTCCACTTGAAATTATTTTCATCTTTAATGACTATTGCAAAATCATGTCTGGTCTTGCTTTAAAGAAACACTTTTTTTTTTTTCAATTAATGAGGAAGCCCTCTTTTCAAATGCATATGTTCTGAAAAATCAAGTCAACAGAAACATCACAATATTCAGCTTTTGTATCAGATTTTGAACTGTGTGCATGCCTACATAAATGAAAAAACCCCACAAAAATGCACCAAAAATATCTACACATATGTACACATGCACACACACATGTATTTCGATATATCTAAATACTATATATATTACTATATCTAAATACTATATAAATATTATATATATATATTACTATATCTAAATACTATATAAATCCCAGATTAAATTCAATAGTGGCTTCTGATACAAATAGACTTTAAAGCTATTTCCAATGTTAGTGAAATTACATAGCATTATTCCTTCTATAATTCTTCTCCTTTTGAGGATGATTGTTATTATTATCCTAAATCCAGAGATATACATACCTTATCCATTATTGCCATATCCAGTTGCCTTCTGATTATAAGTCACATATTCTACAATATACTAATGTCATTTATATTCTATATCACATTTCATCCTGTACTTACAGGTACTGCTTTTCAATTCTGCCAGCTTTTTTCAGTCTAAGTAAGGAATGTGTGGATTGTGTTTTCCAGTACATATATAATTAAGTATGGGTGCCTATCAGGAGCCAGAATCACTTCTGAAATGTACCACCAACTAACCCAAACTCAGTAGAAACATTTTTTAATGTCACAGCTTAAATCCTGTATTTATTTTCTTCATTTGAACAATGCACTAGGAAACATTTTTAGTACATTTGAACACTGATAGGAAATAAGTATGTTGCATTATGTTCTAAATTATACTAAAAATGTACATGTTTCATATTTGGCACCAAAGTCTTTGTTAGTTTCATTAATGAAAATCACAAGGAAAATAAAGATTAATATGGGCCTGTGACCATGCATAATGGTCAGAGGATTTTGCTCATCTGACAGAATTTCCCTCTATTTTTAGTTCAACACTAAATAGATAGCACAAAATACGTAGTCTAGAACATAAAGAGGCATGTCTAGATTTTTGACTGTCTTCATGGATGGTAGATATTTACTCTATTGTCATGTTTAATAGTATTTTGATGCCTTAGGAAACAAATACAATTCATACTATCCTATGTATACATGGTATGAGAACAGTACATTAAGAGCAGAAAAATATTTTTTAAAAAAAGGCTTTTTTCTAACTGGCCTCCAGCGTCAGTTTATACATAAAAAAAATCTAAAGATAATATTATATCTATTATTACTGCTACATTACTATTAATAGAAAGTCCTCTTATTCATCTGTTTTCCTCTAGACTCAGTTTGCTTTACTAATCAATATGGGTTGTTACTAGAAGATAATAAGCTAACTGACATATAATCTCAGTGTTTTTGTACAATAAAAAACAGTACTTTTAATGGTTTCTTATTTCAAAGAGTGTATAGATATCCACATACTTCAGAGATCAGGTTTTTTCACAAAGAGCAAAAATTAAGATCAGAGATGTAATTTTGATAATTTTCTCTGTTTTAGTTGGGAAACACTTAAAATTTCACTAACAGCAACAAAAATCACGCCCATGGTCAGTTTGGGTTATCACAGGGTTTTCCACTAGTTTTGAAACTTTACATGTGGTTTATAATAGTTTATGTTATAAAATAACAACATTATTTCAAGCTGCTTTTGTCTTAAAGGCTTTAGAAAAGCTTTTTTAAACTGTTTCAAACCACTTTTTAATTTTCTTTTTTTTTTTTCTCATAAAAATACATTTTGGAAAGGTGAAACAAACTGAAATCAATGAATTCTGAAAGGAAGATTCGATTTTGGTGAATCTGTATGTTCCAAATAAAAAACAAAACAAAACAAAACAAAACAAAACAAAAAAAACACAACCAGTTTTAGCTAGTCAAAAATACCATTCCATCAACTTCCCACTAAATCTGTTGGAGGTCTGGCATTCATGTTTTATATCAACATTGGCAGTGACTAGTGCTGCAGTGAAGTTCCTTGCCATAATTTTTATATTTCTACTTAACAAAGAATGAAGGTTTTGTTTTTCTTGGTCTTCAAAGCCTAGGTAAATCGTAGAATTCACCCTGAATTAAAAAGTTTCAGTGTTATCTGGAAATATCAATGGTTAAATTATCAATAAAGTAGTCAGAGGTCCAAAAATAATCTTTCATTTGCTAGATAGCTGAGCTCTAAAGCTTCATTAGGTTCTCTCTACAGTTTTCATTTAAAAATAATAATCTCAGAAGTGAGAGCAGTAGTCTGTGAGGATGTAACTGAACAGATTTCCACATCAAAGTGTCACCAGTTAAGATACTTTATCTGAAATATTAATAGTGTGAGATATGCAATCGCTTACAAGTCACATGGCACTACTCTTGCTATGAGCTAAAGCCTTATTGCAAAAATAGTCTTTCTGAGATTAATTTATCAATATAGGTTTTATATTCATATGTCAAATCAACATTTTATTGAATTTATCAATACAAGCACCTGGGTCAGACTTTCATAGATTAAGGCTGCCATGGCCCCTTGATTCAGATGAGTTGCACAAATTAATTGGTTTACAGATACTTGCTTGTAAACTGACTGGAAAATGATGGAGTAATATAATGCAGAGAAAAGAAGCAAATCTTTCAGGTTAACAGACTGATTCAAGAGGGGTGGGTTTACACTGATCATGGGAAAACTGAAGATAAATGTTAGATGCCAATAGGTACAAAATGAGTGGTAAATGAAGGAATTTATCCTATCATTTTTGAATGGTAGGAGATACTTTTTAAGTACAGATTATGACAGAGATGGTAGATATAAAGAGGTCAAAGTCTCACCAAATTTAAAGACAACAATGAAGAAATAAATGGCAAGATTCTACATTCCCCTGTCTAGTCTACTAAAACTTCTTGTCTAAAAAAATATACAATTATCTGTTCTCCACACACCATGTAACAATGTCCAATACTGGAACTGGACTGAGGTTACTTACAGGAAGGGGGTTTGGGTATGGCACGTTCATTAATCAGAACATTTCAGACAATGAGTCATTGGGAGCTCTAAGAAGCAGCATCATCAGCAAAATCATTTACTGCATTGCTGCTGGGAAGGGTGCATTAATGACACTGATAATGTTGAGAAACACAGTGTAAAGATTACTTTAGAATAAAAAGTACTCTGAAGAAAGTAGGTCACATAGAAGTTGCTCACATCCATGATATGGCCACCCTCATCCTTAATTTTAAATTATGTTGCCTGTTATGGAGCAGTTTGGTTTAGCTTTTTTTTTCTTTGATAACCTGAGAGGAATGCTTGAATTTTTTTCAACACAGTAATGAATTCTGCTACAGCAAATATACTGTAGTTGATAAAAGCAAAATATTTGACAAACTGTCAGAGACGCATATACAGAATGACAGCTACCCCTTTTAGTGTTGTTGGAATAACAGACTTGAAAATTAAAACCAGCTATAATTAACTTTTACAAATATTGGGATGCAGAGTAGAGTCCCCAGGCAATCATTTCTAGGATGTTCAAGGCTCAGACTTGACTCTCAATTCTCTCTAATTTGAAGATAAACCTACTACTTAGCAGTCTAATGGCAATAATTCACAAAGGAACGTAATGGAAGCACAAGAGGAGTAAGGACATGGGAAGTCCAGCCCAAAATGATGTGATTCCTCAGGAGTACGTCAGTGAAAAGTTGTGTCAAATGGAACCCCTATTCTTTGCTAGATTCTTTCTTCTTTGAAGTGCAGACAACGAGAAAAGACAGTTAAAGGAAGAAACATTTACTTTATGTGCCCTCATCTCCTGCATCAGTGAATGTGGGAAGGTCTACTTCCAACCTCATGAACCAAGATACAGAGGAAAGAAGTGAAGCATAGCCCTCATGTCACCGTTGAAATCCCCATGCAATGGTTTCTCTGAATATCACTCCAGGAATTCTAAAACTTAACTGAAAACTGGCAGACTTTTTACAGGCTCTTAAACCCTCTATTACACTCTCTATTCTGGAATAGCCTACTTGGGAAAGTAATAGAAGATGAAAGTGCTGGAAAGCAGTAGGAATTCTCTTCCAGTGGCTGAATAGGCTCGAATCTACTTCTTACATGTTACCTCAAAAGACCTTACAAAATCAGGGCAAAGTAACATTGCATCTCCTTCCTGTACAGATCCTGGATCAGGCTCTTCTTTTATTTCAGTGACACAGTTCTACTGTTGAAGACCTCTCTCAGGGCACAGAGAAAGTGTTTGGGCTTGTCCCTTAATACTCTGATTAGGAAAATGACTCTTATGAGGGAACAATTGCGTAAGAGGCATGTATCATAGGTTTTCAAGATTTATTCCAACCTGTTTTCTTTGACATAAGTGTAGAGGCTTATGAGACATAGAATGTTATTCCATACTCAAAAAACCTGACCTATGCAAAGATATATCCAAAGCTGCTCTATCAGGATGCTAACTCTCACAATGTCTGAGAGATGTTTTTTTTCCTAGCCTATCAATATTACCTATGAATGGTACAGGACCAAATGTATTATAATTTGGTTGTAAAAGAGGCAAATCCTGAAAGCATTTGAACCTCACAAACAATATAATTTCACTGGTGTTACTTCAGGTTTTCACTAGTCCAGAGCAGAATCTGGCCAAGCCTATTGAGAGACTTGACAGTTGATGATACAATGAGATATGCCCCAAGACACTGAGCAAAAAGTCACCATAACAGATGCATTGCAGAAAATCAATTTCATTGTACTTCAAAAAGAAAATGCAGCTTCCTTAGTTTCAGAGGAAATTTTCTGTCATTGTGGAAAGTGGATTCAAATACAAAAGGTGGTGAACCTACATGTTCAGGTAGGAAATTTCTGTCCTTTTCTCAGAAGAAATCATTACATATTCAATCACTGGTTTTTTCAATGCTCTGTTCAGCCATTTTAAGGTGATGTTCTGCTGGGATGGTGATGGGTATTCTTAATTTACCACAACAATACAGTAAATAAAAAGTAGATCAAACTTTAGCAACCTCAGCTGAAATGGAAGAAAGAAAAAATAATATGGAATAATAAAGCAGAAACATAGGGAGTGATATTTAATTAATTACCAGCATTAATAAATTAAAACCATACTTCAAGATCACCTCAAATAAAGCCATTTCTATAGATATGTACAATCCACCTGTGTACATCCCATCCTAATAATTGATTTTTGCCTCCTTGAGATGGCAAAAGTAATTGCAGGATTGTGTCAAGTGTTTAATCTACAGGAAGAAGATAAAAAGGTGTAAATTACTCATGGTGAGACTCATGGGTGGCAGTAGATATGTGCAAGAGAAAGAACAGATACAGGAGAAACTTTAAACAGGAAACCAATTCATATGCCCAGCTCTAACTGTTTTGGAAGTTCTTGTCTGCCTGATCCCACACAAGAGGAATTCTTCACATTGCCATGGCCCTTCTGCCCAGAGTCTTCATGAACAAAATCTTTTTGTGATTCACCTAGATCTAAGTCTGGAAAGGATGTTTCCCGTTGCTAAAAAACCACAATATTAGCAAACAGTCCTTCTGTGGCAGTTCTTAAGTGAATTTGTCTATAATTTGCTAAGAATATGTCCCAGGTAATCCTACTCCCAAACAGAAGGGTTGTCATGCTTTGGAGGTATCTGATGGGTATATCACAGATATACAAATACAAAAAAATATTATTTATACCAGTTTGCAACTGACAAAATGAATTCAATTAGATAATTTGTAGTAATTTGGTTTATGCTTCACTAATAGCTTTCCTAATTGCAGACAAGCAACAGGCCTGTAATTCAACACACTTACTGAAGATTCACAGAGAACTGAAAACACATTTGCAAGATTTGTCTTGGGGATGAAATGAACAGAAGCTGATTTTTTGGTTTTTTTCTCTGTGATTGAAACCAGTAAACCTATGAATCCAAATCCTAAGGATAAAGTCAAGTAATTCAAACTAGTAAATAACACACAGACAGAAATGTGGTTTGTTCCTAGCTCAGCAAAAGTAGAGTGTTAATGTCTGGCAAAAGTCTTATACAGATTTCTGTCTTTATGATTGCTAGGGGGGGAAGCACAATACAAATGATTTAGGGGCTCCATCTGAACAAGTGCAAGACCTTTCACTGAGTTTACTGATGGTGGAATTGCAGGGAAGAAAATGAATGGGAAAATAGACAAGTACTTCTTGCACAGCATCAGTGTCTCTTGGGTTCTGCTGAGCAGCCACCAGTACCATCACACCTTCCCTCTAACAGACCTTGCTCTGGCAAATACTGCAGCAGTGTCATGAGCTGTGATTTCTGCTGATATGCTTTCAGATTGCTTTGTGTTTCATCTTCAATAGAAAAGTGTGGTAACCCAGCTTTCCTACAAATGACTGTGGACATAAAGTGGGCTCAGACTGCATCTCTGCACATGGTTAAGCCTGCCACGTAGCTTACTAGTACTAAAATCATTATGCCCATCCCACCTCATCCCATTCCTTTCTCCTTCTTCACTCCCCCAGTCCCCATATTCATTCCAGGCAATATTGTCTCTTGAGACAGCTAAGGGTCTGACTGAACTCTTCTGCAGTAGAAGAAATAGAACCCGCCTCAGCAGAAGACTACACTGTATTTTTCTAGATTATTTTTCTGCCAAATCTGTGAGAAGCCATTGGGGGGATGAGTGTGCACTAGGCAGTTATGAGTGGCTGCAGCATATGACGGAAATGGGAATAAAATCTATGGGGAGAAGGATAGAGAAACAAGAAAGCTATGGACATGATGGGATGCATTCACAAGTGCTGAGAAAGTTGGTAGGTATAACAGGGCTGCTCATGATTATATTTGCAGGGTTGTGAAGGTCAGGAGCAGAGCCTGAGAACTGGAAGAAAGAAAATATCACCTCACATTTTAAAAAGTGCAAGGAGGACCCAGGGAACTATAGTCTCAACTTCCTTGGAGAGGAGATGGAGTCCCTCATCATAGAGGACCCCTGTCACCCCTTATGGAGGATGCACAACACAAGAAGGTGATCACGAATAGTCAGTGTTAAAGATAAATCATGTCTGACCAACTTGATTGCCTTGTGTGATGAAACAACTATCTCGATGAATGAGGGGAGAGCAGTGGATATTGTCTGCCTTCACTTCAGCAAGGCTTTTGACACTGCCTTCATCACAATATCTTCATGGGAAAACAGGAAGAGTGGACTGGATGAGAGGGCAGTGAGATGTATTGACAACTGACTGAATGGCAATCCCAGAACACTTCAATCAGTAGCACAGGATCTAGTTGGAGGCCTGTTACTGGGGTGCCCCCAGGGGTCAATACAGGACTCAGTATTGTTCAACTTTTCATCAATCGCTTGGAGGAAGGGCAGATGGCTCCTCAGCACATTTGCTGATGACACA
Organism: Zonotrichia leucophrys gambelii; assembly: GCF_028769735.1. Taxonomy (NCBI): domain Eukaryota; kingdom Metazoa; phylum Chordata; class Aves; order Passeriformes; family Passerellidae; genus Zonotrichia; species Zonotrichia leucophrys. The sequence continues at coordinate 26,659,826 of NC_088200.1, read as the reverse complement.
AAGCTGGGAGGGGTGGCCAATACCCCAGAGAGCTCTGCAGCCCTTCAGAGGCACCTTGGCAGGCTCGAGAGATGGACAGAGAAAAACAATCTGAAATTCAGCACAGGAAAATCCAGGGTCCTGCACCTGAGGAGGAATGATCCCACGCACTGTACAGGCCAGGGGCTGGCCTGCTGGGAAGCAGCTCAGAGGAGAAGGGCCGGGGAGTCCTGGTGTCCATGAACAAGCAGTGTTTCCTTGGGACCAAGAAGAGCAATGGTGTCCTGGGGTGCGTCAGGAAGAGCAGTGCCAGCAGGGAGAGGGAGGTGATTCTGCCCTCTTCTCAGTCCTGGTGAGGCACATGTGGAGAGCAGTGCACGGTTCTGCGGTTTTCAGTACAACCAAGACAAGGAACTCCTGCAGCAGGTCCAGTGGGCAGCAATAAGATCAAGAGATTGGAGTATCTCTCTAATGAGAGAGTTGTGCCTGTTCAGCCTGGAGAACAGACAGCTGAGAGGGGACCTCATCAGTGTCTGTCAGTGTCTGCAGGGAGAGATCAGAGCAGGGACTGGGCTCTCCTCCATGGTGATGAACAGGACAAGAGACAAGGGGCAGAAACTGATGCACAGGAAATTACACCTGAACATGAAGAAGAAATTCTTTACTGTGTGGGTGACAATGGACTGGAATAGATGGCCCAAAAATATTGTGGAGTTGCCCGCACTGGACATTTTCAAGAAACATCTGGACACAATCCTGTGCCTTGTGTGCTCTGGGATGGCCCTGCCTGAGCAGGGAGGCTGGGCCCCTCCAACCTGACTCATTCTGTGAAGAGATGTGCTTAACATTACAGTGACCTTTCAGACTAGCTTTCCATGTCTTAGCATGATAACTTGGAAATTTGTCTGAAAACCTCACTTTGGAAATCATCCTCTTTTTCTCTTCCGACCATCTGCCATTTTTTTACCTGTGTTTACCCTTTCCATGACCTGTTTGTTCTCTCATTTCCTCTCCTCTCTCTTCCAGCATTTCAGCTCTCACATTGATTCTTGTTTCCCTTGCCACATCCTCATTTTCCCCTAATTTTTTAAATTTGCTTTAAAAAATTTTAGAAGTCCCAAAAATCAATAGCCATTTTAATCTGCTGCATAGTAAATATATTCTCTGTAATGTGTTAATGCCTCAAATCAAACTTTCATACTAACAAGTGACATGACAATAGAGATGACAGCTGTATGCTAAATTCTAATAATTGAGATTTCAGACTATGTTGACCTTTCTCTCACCCACCATTTTAAGATCTGTGTCTCACTTCATCCAGTTCCTACCAAAATGTTTTTAGAAGATGCTTTTGAAAGAATTAGAGCTGCCCATGCACCTTAGCAACCAGAAAGACACTAATCTAATCTAAGCACAAATCTCTGACATGTCCCATGTAGTGAGTGCTTATGAGTGTGAAGGAAGCAGATCTTGATGAACCAACACAGCTCAGCCTTCACACAGACTCATCACAACAGATGAGGAATCTCAATTTCTGCCCTGCAAGCCCTCCTCTCAGTGGGAGGGTTTTCAGCATCACTGGGGACACAAAGCTCCCCCAAATCCTGCACAAAGGAACAACTGGATGTAGGAACCAGTCCTGCTTCAGTATCCAGCAAAGACAAGCAGGATAATTTTACACACACTTCAACAGAAGTGAGGAGTGAAATACACACGTGTCTGTACTGTCAGATGCATGGTGACCCTGGGTGATATGGAGAATCAGCACAGGGAAGGGAGTGAGTGATATGGAAGAATTAGCACAGAGAAAAGAGTGAGCGATAGGTACTGAGAGAAGAAGACAGCAACCAAGCTGGGAGCTAATCTGGGTCTGCTCTGTTTCTAGGTCATTTTACTGAGGAAGTCAAATGCTGCCTTTTACTGGAGATAGACTGTGAGATGCAGTTCCAGCACAGTGATAGCTGAGTCTTCAAAATGAGCTTCAGTCAGATTAGGTATTTCCTCTATTTCCTTAGAAAGGGGAGAAAGCAGCCAGATGTATCATTAAAGTCAATATTCCAATAGCACAACTAACTAATCAGACTTTGTGTTTTTCACATTTGACAGCCTTGATTGTGTACGGTATTTCCTATTTTCTGAAGTGTCAGAGGGTCTCAAATTGTATTTTCTGAAACTGGATCTTGACCTCTGAAACTTGAAGACAAACTGTTTGAGGTTTTGATTAAATATTGATTCTTGCATTCAACGCTGTTTGTAAATGTCTGTTATAGAACACGAAACAAACAGATCTCTTTATCACAGATATAGATGTTTCATTTTGCAGCTAGTATATTTGACCGGATTAAGTTGTTTCCCAAAAGTATGTTATATATTTTGATAATTATGCCACAACTATATGGAGTTAAATAACTCTCTTATTTATGACTAAATACCTCTCTTATTTATGACTATTTTCATTTTGGTTATCTGGATCAACAGGCTATTTTTGAAGTGTACACTTTCCGCTCTCATTGCCAAAACTATACTCTGAGCCCTTTGTACCAGCACAGTGAGCAGATTTTTTTCCTTCCAACTATGTTTGAAGGATATTAAATCCATTACTTTTTTCCCCCTTATATTTTCATAAGCTTCTTTTAAATGATATGATTTTTTCTTGCTACCATAGGATCTTCTCAGCTCCCAATTACTCAGCTCCCACTTAACAAGCTGTCAAGTGACTACTCAAGCAGCAAAAGGCATGCATCTATAGAATTGTGAATTATTTATTGCTTATAGGTAGCTGAAAATCAGCCTAACCAGTCCTATGAAAAAGAAAAATAAAAAATAACTTCATAATTAGTTGGAGTGCTTGGCAACACTAAACAGAAAGTTGCAAGGCACTATGAGGACAAAAATGTAATTGTAGAGATGCTATTCCTGATCTTATTTGCCTGCTTTGAGAATTCACAGATATCTGCTCCTTACCTGCCTTCCCTAACCCTGTCATGCCTGCACGGTCAACAGCTTTTTGTATCCAGTCTGTTCTGATAGGAAGTATGACATTTCAGTTTCTGTGCACTGATTCCATCCTTGAGGAGAGGGACTCTCAGTAGAGGGAGGAAATGGGAACGATGGGCGTGCAGCTTCCAGCCTGGGAGTGCAGAATCATCTCCACATGACTGCAGGTTCCTTGTGTGACAGTACCCTTAATGACTTCACAGTGGTGTTCTGACCTTCTTCAGAGATCCTACCAGACCTATTAGTGGAATCCAACAAATCTTGCCTTTCAAGCAAACATTTTTTATTCCCCATTCACCGCTGCATAATATTTTGGTTTATTTTTTAATAAAAGGACGCTACTGTGGACCTAAGCAAGTATGATAAAGTGTGCTACTCATGTGATGCTCTTTTTAAAGCAGTATGTCAAAAAGGCAAATTTAGTTCCCTCTTCAGCCTAAAAAAAGCACACCTTCTATAATGAATCTTTAAATGCAAACTTCAAGACTTCTGTTTAATTTGGGCCAGTGAACAGCAGCAAATGAAACCATTTGGAAGTAGTGCAAGCACAAAGCAACAAAGGTACAAGGGCTCATTCAGACTGAAATTTTTGGACAAATATTTTAATCCAGTGACTAATACACTTAAACAATATGGAGTGAAACTATTCTCTGATGCATGACTACTTACTATCTAGACTTTTTCTTCTCTTCTTTTTTCCTCCCTTTGTCAGACTGGCAACCATTCACTCAAATTTGGCAATGTTAGAAACCAAGTCTCCCTATGAAATTGGCCAGCCTATCTTTTGGAGAAAAGCCAATTCACTTCCCACCTGGTGGCCTGGACCCATGCCCATGTATTGTTTAGGTGAGAATTGAGGGTCATAGGGGGAAAAGGCTAGAAGCAGCAGGGGAAGAGGGAGGAAAAGCAGTTTCTGCTGGCTCTCTTGCCTTAACACTTGGCACTACTCCATATGTCTGGAGTCATTGCTTTTTCATTTCTTGCTTTACATTTCTTTGGCTTCAAAAAAACCCCAAAAACGTAAATGGAAAGTGATTTCCAATTAGAAAAACTGACAAAATGTTGAACAAATGTGTGTCTGGACAAACCAAAAGTTGTGTGATGGTCTTTAGCAGATCAGCAAAAAGGTAGAAAAATAATTACACTTAACACACTCAATTCCATTTTAAAAGCTGAAGACTGTCACTATTAGAAATGATTGCATTCTGTAGAGCAAATGAGGCTCAATAGGACTTTAGAGGCCGCCCGTGACTGATCATCTCCCATTATGCACACGTCAAAAAGCGGAAAAGAGTATTAGTTTATCTAGACACTACTGTAAGTATTGAAAAAACCACAGCTCTTACCTCAATTACTTCCCTTGTCACAATATTCCCTCATATATACGATTTCATTCAAGTATTTTAAACAAATTGGAAATTTTATTTTCTTCATTTTTTGAAATAAGGCTCTCATACACTTTTGTCAAGATTTCCTAGGCTACAGATTCAGTTTTATCTCCTCTGACTCAAAGAAAGTCGAGTTCTACTTATCCCCTTCAAGAGTGAAAATGGATGAAAGTGTCAAATTAAGTAACAGTTTTCACCCAGCAGATATTAAGGGTATGGGAGGACACTGGAAGTTATGGACTGTAACCCTGACTTGCATAGTTCATTTTAAGAAGTACTGTCAGCTCTTTATTCTGATAAGATTCATCTGTGAAACACCCAGACTGACAGCAGTAAATAACAATTTTAATGGAACAATATTTATAGCTGTTTTAGAATGAACTGTAATGGATCATCACAAAGAAATGCCTAGCTGGCTTGAGTTCTCTCTGACAAATATTCCCACAAGTGTAATCGTATTAGGGAAGGTTTGCATTAATTTTAAAAGAAAACTATGTTTTATGCTTAAAATGGCAAAGCTGGCCGCATTATTCCATGATTTTCATAACACTTTCACTAGAATGACAATATCTGCTCTGAATTAGCAATACCCAGATATGATACCTCTAAAGAGCCAGATGAAAATATCTCTGTACCATTTTAGAAATGTCTGTATAGAATTAAAAGAATATAGAATTGTTGAACTTTATATTTAAAATCCTTTTCCATTTAACAATGGAAGAGGAACAGTCTTCCTGGAAGGTTCTGGAGTATGCTGGAACATGGGAATCCCAGAATCACTGTGCAAGTCATGAAACACAGAAAGAGGGTAAGCAATCCATCATCTTGTCATCTCTCCCCAGCACCTTCTACCATTGTCCATGAACTCGAAGGGAAAACCACTTAGAATGAAATTGTCTTGCAATCTTTATTTTTTGTCTGCATCTTCAAGCCACCATTCTTCTCTGCGGTGATAGCTTAAGACCACCTATGATTTTCACTGGATTATCCACTTTTCTTTGCAATAGGATTAAGTAAATCACTTGATGGATTATAGATTTCAGAAGCAGAAATCTTTTCACTCCCCACATCTAATTGCTTGGGTACCAGAGTGTCTGCCAAACTTCCCTATGACAGAAGTCCCAGACCAATGAAACACTCCCAAGCCCCTGACTACCTCTTGTGCTGGATACCTCAAGAAACAAATCAAGTACACCTGTAATAAGATCTTACAACATAAAAGAAATGAAACCCCCAAGATGTGTGCGATACAATTATGCAGGAGGTGACGGATTAGAGCTTCAGGAGGAAAGAGCAGAGAATGGGGTTTCAGTACAGACTTAGTAGACTTCTGTATTTGATATTGGCAAACTTTTACCCGGGTATTACACATTCAACATTCAGTTTCAAATGCATGCAGTTTGATATTGCAAAACTGCACAGGACACGAAGGATGACATTGCCTGTATTTTGCCCTTATTAGAAGAGGAATAAACAGGTTCCAGCTCTGAAAGAAGCTACACTAAGCATTGATTCTACCAGTGCCTGTATAGGCATCTCTGTGTGGTCTGCAATGTGAAATGGGCATTAGTCTAGCCTTAGACTGACATTTCATAATGGCAGAATCTATTAGTCCTGTGACAAACATCAAGACAAGAGCAAAATATGCACGTGACAAAACTATATTTGCCAAAAAAAACCCCCTACAGCAATCAATTAAAATAAAACAGAAAAAAAATTAGAGTTTTGTTCAACTGATCTGTTATAACCATCTAAATTAGAAATAACACTAGTTATAAACAGTGAAATACACTGCATCATGCATTATTAAAACTACTTTGATTTCCATCACATAAGTAAGAAGTCATGCACTTACAAAGGCACTCCCATGAATAATAAAAAACAGAAGGATAATTTTATGGGATTAAATTGAAATTAAGGATGATATGCAATTCATAGAAAAATTCTATGAAATTTGCATTTCATTTTCTAGAATTTCATAGATGCATGAAATTTGCATCTATGAAATTCTAGAAAACTGCAAATTCTGTGGCATAGGAAAGTTATTAATATTCCTTCTAGTTTACATCACCATTAACTACAACAGCAGATGAAATGTTCAAGAGCTTTTATGTGAGATTTTGAACATCAAAAGTTTAAATGACCCAATAAATTGAAGTCATTAAAAATGACCTTTGAAAAGGGTTGCAACTAGCTCATACCATGAGCCACAAAAGAAACACAAAAATTATTCCACATTAATTTGTGCTTTCAAAGCCCAGCAAAGACTTAAGAGAAAACCTTAATTTATAAAACCATAAGTGTGCAAATTAATTTAAAAATTAAATGTTGTAGCATCTCTGCTGGATAAACTTCTATGTTTAATGAACAGATGGGTGAACTCAGCCACAAAGGAGTTCAGCAACATGTTTAAAACCACATAGGAAATTACTGGTAAAATTCAGGACTGAATTTCAAAATACTGCTCCCCAGTGACCTGCTCTGTCCCTTGTATCACACTTTTTAATCAGAATCTTCTCTCTCCCAAACTGTTACTAATGAGTTAATCATCAATTTCTACTGCTTAATTCATTTTAAAAAATTCTGCAGGGAAAAAAAAAATGTTGTAATAGGAGAATTTTGGAAGAGCACAGCTAAGTAGTCAGCTTCCACAGAAAGGCTGAGGAGGAAAAAACATAACTGTGGAGGAAAAGAATTAGGGAACTGATAGTGATTCCCTCTATTTAAATACATAAAAGGAAGAGCTCTCTTGATTACAGCACATCCAGGAGCTACTGAATAATTACAAGCGAACTTACGTTGACTTCTTCAGAAACCTTCTGAAAATTTCCTTTGGGGAAAAAAATCTGTACACAGGAGGTTTCTTTTTCTTTTCAAGCATAAGTACTCATAACCCACATGACACCATTCTGTGTTATGAAATAACTGAAGAAAAACAGATCCCTGTCTTATAAGAAATATTCATCACTGGCATTTCAGCTAGGCTAATGCAACACTGTGACAGACTATGTGTAAGAATCTGGGACATTAAAAACCCCTCATCCTTTGAGCAACTCATTTTTCTATAACTATTCTCTCCATTTTGAGCCCATTTGAATGATCATGAAGAATTTTTTGTTTAGTTTCAGCAAATATATGTAAAAATGATGCTTGATTCTAAGTTTTAGAGGAACCAGTGCATTTATGATAATGAAATGGTGCATGTATTTGCACATCCCATCTTGTATTTGATGGGATTGCACAGGATGTGAATGAGTGGGGAATTTGTTGTGTCATGACTTTTCCTCCTCTCAGGAAGAACAGATTTCATTTCTGTGAGCATGAACACTTTTAAATTTAACTTTTCCTCTTCCTTTTTCTTGCCTTCAGCTCCCAACACCATCTGGAGAAAGGGATGGAAGCCCCTGGCAGCTCCTTATGGAAGACAGAGGGTGACTAGAGGCTATGCAAGAAGGGAAAATGCTGCATTAAATTAAAAATGCATCTTCTTATGCAACAGGGAGATCTTGTTCAAGAATTAGCTAAGGAACATTCAAAATACCACCATTTTTCATTCCCAGTGCGAGGCTTGTATTTTGACCTTGTCATTTCCAGTGCAAGCACGTGTCAGTATCCTACGTATGAAAATTCAGAAACATAACACTCCACTGCACACAGTTCTTCCCCTGGGGAGACAGTGAGCAAACAAACACATGCCAGATGGTAGTTGCATTGCTCAGTGCACTACTGGAAGGCACTCAGATATTGCAGAGACAAACACAGCACATGCTGAAAGCAGAGGGTCTCCCCCTTTTTGGTGCTGTGTGTTCATACAGCCCCTAGCACAAAGGATTCCTGGTCCACAGCAAGGTCCATGCATATTTGGAAACAAAGGACAGTGGCATATCCTAGATTTTGTGTGGTGGATATAACGGCTGACAGGTGGAGTAAAAGCCCCTTGAATAAGAAAAAAGCTCTGGATTCAAGTCAGACATTTAATCCTATTACAACATAATGCTAGGGAGAAGACCACAAACATACAAATAAATATCATAACACTTCTAAGAAGTTAAAAATATTATGATGTTCAAAGGCTGATACTGCCAGCCCTCAATTTATGGAATTTCAAATGAAACTTGCAAATCTGGATACTATTTTCTCAATTCAGGCAAAAGTATTCATCATCTCTTTTTTTTAAGGGAGAATTTGCAACATTTAAAACAGTTGATAAATTTCACTGCAGAGGGTACTTTTCACTGCAGTAGGAAAATTTACTTTGAGAATTGTACTGAAGGCCTGTGGGTGTGCCATCCTTTAAAAATCAGCAGTAGGAAATAGTCAGGCGGTAACATGTTATTTAAATTTATGCTATGCAATTTCACTCAAATTTTGCAGGATGATTTGAAGGGAGGGAAAAACAGTGTTTCCCTTCTGCTGCTTGCACTTCTTGAAAGATTTTGCCGAGGTAAGGCAAGTGAAAACAGCCACTCAAAATAGCTGAGACAGCTTGAAATAGCTGTGAAGACCAGTGCAGGAGCAGGAAGGCCAGAATGAGCCAGTAAGGCTGTGAGGAACATCCCGCAATTCAAGTGCCAGGTGGGTACTTGGGTTTCAGGAATCATGGCACATTCTGGGTCCACAAGGCCATAATTCTCAACAGTACTTAACTTTAAAATGTGCAATTATTTATTTTCCCTCAGAAAGTCCACACAAATACGAGCAAATTATGTCAAAATAGCGGCAATTTTCTTTGCTATGCCAGTAGAACTCTGCTTGCTTTTGCACAACAGCAGAAACAAATGGTCAGCAAAGGGGGGTATGTTTGGATGGACAATAGCGAAAGGGGAATTTATTTACTTCTGGGAATCTGATTTTTCTATCTAAATAGTTATCTTTTTCTAAGCACCTAATTGTTATTAGCTATTTGTGGGCCACCCTCACAACAGATACAAAAAGAGTTTGTTATTCAGGACTTTACACAGCAATTAATTATAAACACATTAAGCTTAAAGTGAATTGAAGGACCAGAAAACCAACAGTTGTACCTGTAATTAGAAATCAAATGTTTTCATTAAAGGAGGCTGGGCCTTGACAGCACTAATGAGTGCATGAGCTGAGCAAATTTATAAGAGGACAGGTGCATCCACAGATGCCTATCAGGTGTTTCTCTGCACCTGTGTATTTTCAGTAAGGGGAAAAAGCACCTTCCAAACTCAAGTTCAGAGGCCTGAACTTAGTACTTATGTATTAATACATGAATATTTCCTCCATCTCTAGAATGCATGCATAAATTTAAAAGACATAGAGGATAAAAACCAGCATATTAACAACATATTTTATTATTATTATTATTATTATTATAAAATATATATTATAAAGCTGTATATTTTTAAAAAGTGTAGGCATTGGCCCATGAAGCACTGCTTCATTTTTCTGCAGGATAGTGCAACAACGGTTGCACTAGCATAAAATAGGGCATAGTGCAAGGCATGCAGAGGGTTTTTGTCCTGCTGACGTTCCTTATTCATGTATTTGGGCATCCATGCCTTTCTGCTTGTCATGCTGTAATGGCTTTCTTGCCATCCAAGCTTTTTCTTTTTTTCTGTTTCCTTAAAACTCAGAAACTTTATATATATATATATATATATATATATATTTTACCAAAAGCTTGTGTGTTACAGTTTAAATTGAAGTAAAATAATCTGAACAATAAACACTACAGCTGAGGCTGACATATCCACTGACAATGTGGATATTTCATAAGCAATTTCATGAATTCTACAACGAATAACTACATAATCTATTTTAAACATGTCAGTGAGGTACAGGCCCTTGAAACTAATGAAAATACATGATATCAGAAATGGAGAAGGAAGAAAGTCAGACGAGAGAGAATAAAAAATATCTTTAATTTTTTCCTATTATTCCTTAAGTGTCAGTCAGGTAATAGAAAATCAAACAAGAGTCATAAACTCTATAACAAGAGTCATAAAAATTGGCTACAAAAATAAAATGTTTTTTCATGTTTACATCTCACATGTATTGGTCAGACCTTGTTGAATCAAGTTGTCTTTTATTTTCTACAGTCTTTCTTCTACTTTCTCATCTTGTAACTGCACAAACAGCTCACCGAAGAATAATTGCAAAAACAACTCACTGAATTTCCCAAAATTTCTGCTCTTCTTTTCCCCCCAAAAATATGGAACTCCTGACACTCTGTATAGTTTATAAAACCACAACAGCATGCCTAGCCAGTTTTGTTACTAAGAAGAATATCACCAACCTGAGAGATGGATTTTTTTTCAAGTACCATACTAGCTGATGTCACTCTTAGCAAGGTCACTGGGAGTTCAAATTTTAAAAATGCACTAGAATTTATTTCTCAGCAATGCACTTCAAAAGAATTTGTTTATAATGAGCTCCATAGTAGTCTGGAGATGAAAGATGATGACTTATTAGAAGAGATTGTTGATCTGAACGTTCCCACAAACAAATATTTGATGGAAGTGTCAGCTCAGTATTCAGAGATTTACTTTCTTCTCTGGCATGCCAGGAAAACGGGAGTCTGTCTACAGGTTTTGTAGCTTTGACAACATGTTGGCTGCTTAGCAGTCTATTGGAGACCTAGAGAGAGAGATTAAAGCTTGTTTTTAAAATTCATGGCTAGCAATGTATTGAGAGAATGTCTCTGAAATGGCAGACACTTCTGACACACACATTTCAGAGAAATGTTTTTCTGCTCACCCACCTATCTGTTAGAGTCAATGTTAGAATGAGGAAGCTTTATGCAAACACTAGTCAATATTTCCCCCAGAATTTAATAAAACAATTCTAGCTATCTCACTCTGAAATTTTTCCCTTTTGATTATAATAAATAGAGATAAATTTCCATGAGCTTTATTTGAACATGAGTACTTGAAAAAATATTTGCTGTTGATGTCTTCATTCAACCCTTTAAAGCTCAGAAAAAAAAAATAGCATGTCTGATTCAAATGAAATCTACACAAAGGAAAGATTTTTTTTTAATTTTTAGTTCTGCTACATACAGAGGAAAATCTACTTCCTGCAGATCGATTTTGCCTTGCTGCCAGTATCCAAACTGAGGAATCCTGGGACCATGGATAATTTGAATCAGTTTCTCTCCAGCATTTGTAGGGAGTATCTCCATCCTTACAGTACACTAGCTTTGGCAAGTGTCTGGCGCAGGAGTTTCACTAAGGTATAGAAGCAAGTATCTGTCCTGTGTACAGGAAATTAGCCATATTTAGCCAAAACCTGCCTCAGAGCACCCTGACTGTCTTGCTGACTACACTGAGACAGAATTACTCCAAGGAAGGATGAAACCACAAGCCTGTCAGGTAAAGGAGGCCCAACAAGTGGAAAAGTGGCCTGTGTCTCCACTGGAAAATATTTGGGAATTCACCAAGGGAAAGGCTGGACACCATGGCTGTGGAAGTGCAGGGTCCAACAGCTGCATTCTCACCCTGCACTGGCAGCACCAGAAGAATCAAGCCTGGAAAGGCACTCAGCAGCCACCCGGACTGCGCTGTGCCCAGAGGCAGGAGTGCCTGTGCACAGGCTTCTCCCTCTGCTCACGCTATTTATTACTCCCCGGGGTGGTGGCACTTTAGTATTGGTGCTTCTGTATTGTTGGAGCTTTCTCCTCTTTGTTTGTATGAAAATATATACAGGGAGGGTTGTCATGTTCTAGAGCTGAGAGGTTTTTGTGAAACCTTATTACTTTTTAGAAAGTTTTAATATATTAAGCAATGTAGATGAAAATTGAGGTATCTTGTGAGTTTTCTCAAAGGGAAGATTATTTCTCCCACCTTAATTCAGAAATAGTGATCTTATATTTTTATGTAAATTAGCTGAATGAAATTGGGTTGTAGAAAGATTATTCCTTATGCTGACCAAATATTACCTTTTTTTTGTGTGTTCCATGGAATTATGATATTCAGTGATGTACACAGAGAAAAAAACTTTTTTTCCACATTTAAAATGTGGAAACAATGCTTAATTCTTCTCACTGTCCCTTTTTAATAGGGAATAAAATTAAATGCATATGAAATTAAATGCAAATGTTTCATGCAAATATAAAACATCATGAAAGAAGGTCTTCAAATTCCCTGAATTATCTGTCTTGCTGACTACACTGAGGCAGAACTGCCCCAAGGAAGGATAAAAACATTAACCTGTTAGGTAAAGGAGGTCAAACCCATGGAAAATATTTCTTACTCTCATCTAAAGTTTAATTAACTCATTTTTATGAAATTACTATTTGTGCTCTGGACAGGATTCTTTGGGCTGTGGTTAATTTATCCCTGAGAAACTGCATATTTGGGGCATGGGGAAGGGATGTCTTGGGGGAATTCAGTCTATTAAACAACAATTAAAAAAAGAGCAGAACAGAGGCAAGAAGAGAACTCTGCATCCAATGGGGAAGGGGCCACAGAGAAGAGGGATGAGAAAACATGTTGACATCTAAGGTGATCCTGATGGTCAGCTGATGCCTCACAAAAACTGTTGGCTCACTATTAAACCAGTTGATCTTGTGATGTCCCACTCTGGCTGCAATCAATTGCAATTATTGGAGTACTAGTAGTGAATCCTGATCACTCACTCCTGTCCTTCCAGGCTGATTTAGCAACAGGCGTGTAAGTCAGTAGCTCTAATTTATTTGTGGAAAAAGCCTCAAAAAGTCTCTTAATATTGAAATATAAGGAGTTGATGGGATTATTTCTGTGAAATGCTATCATAATCCAAAATGCCCTCTGAAGAAGGATTTTGAAATAGAACCCACTTCATAATTGGCATGGCTCTAGCAAGCTATTACTCTTTCCCCCTGATAGAGCAGTAAGGTTTTAAACTCTACCTCCCCTTCTGTGAGACTGCCTCTGTAGGTGTGATTGAAACCTTTAATTAGGATTTAAAATTTCCAACCCTTATGTTCTTAAACTAACAGATTATCCTTTGACTGCTAATGTTTGTGATCAGGCAATACCATCTACTTTTCCATTCACTATAGAAAGTAAATGAAAGTTTTTCTCTACCTCTAGTTCTTTACCCTTTCCTCTCTTTCTTGGGACTCAGTATATTAGAGACAGAATATCCTATCTGATGCTTCAGATAGGAAGCATCAGATCATGCTGATTAATTACCACCCAGAAATATGTGGAAAAAGAAGTGTTCGATATCAATGTTCAAGAACAGCTTCATACCTGAAGCTCTCATACCAGAATCTGAAAGGATTCAGGGGAGAAATCCAGGCACTATTAAAGTATTGGCAAAGTTTTACTGAGGTCAGTGCTACCCACAAAGAAGGTAAGGAAAATGAAAGCAACTTTTTCTCTTAGTTCCTCAGAAAACAAATTTCTGTTTATGAAGAATTTTGCAGCAATTTGAAAAGCTGTATCAAAAACCAAATTTCACTCAAATTTCCAAACAGTTTGAAACACTGTATTAAAATAGAAAATTAATGTCTTTTAAACGGTCATGACTGAGGCCTTCTGTTCTTCCAAAAGAACAATTTTATTATCTCAAATCAAAGCTATCCGTAGTCCAGTAACCAACTCCCAGTTTTTCCCAAACCATCTTTTCATGGTCACTTATGAGTCTATGGATCTCTACTTATCATAATTTAAAAAATGTCCTTGTCTGCCTGCCACATATGACTACCCCTCCATAACTTGTTAATCCGTATTGTTCCTTTTTAAATCTTTCTGTCTTCTGTGACAATTTTCTAAGTTGGCAAGATCAGAATTGCATACTTTGTTGAAGGTCCAGACATACTGTGGAATTATACACCAGTAAAAATAGATTTTCTGGGTTTTTTCCTTCTCATTTATAGCATTTTTAGGTGTTGCAGGGTAGTTAAGTCTTACTGGGTAATGAGTTCATGCATCTGCAAAACACCTGTAATTTTAAAAAATATTTCTGAGTACTAATACTCATTCAGTTTCTGTTGTTTTTTAAGGTGTTATTACAATATTTTCCTTTAATTAATTATTTCTTATTCACGTACATAAAATTTCTACTGTCATCTAATCATTCAGTCAGTCAAAAATGAGAACTTATTTAGAGACTGTAAGAAAAATAAGTAGAAAAAGAGTTTTGCTAAAAAATATTAAGTTTATTCTCATATTAAACCAGAACTTAGAAGGTTCTGCATAGCCAGTGGTGTAGTCATTTTACCTCCTGGGAAAATATCAACACTTGTATGAAATCTAATTTTTTATAATCCAGATAAACAGTGTAGTATGCTACACTGACATGCTGTAGGATATTTGCTTAGAAAATAATTGCTCTGGTTCCTCTACTGGCATGTGATAGAACCTTCATTCACTGGGCTCCCTTTCAAATTAGCTGCCTTTTTCTTCTTTGAGGCCTTATCTAGGGAAAAAACACATACAGATCTGTGTTCCAAGTGAGATAAAACCATACAGCAAACCCACCATGGCCATGGACAATAAAACCCAGAGAAATTCAGCTGTGGTGGCAGGAAGGCTGTACCAGTTGTGGAGAGCTCAGCTGCTGCAGGCCCCAGCGAGGATGGCATTGCACAGCACCTGTAAGCATTTAGGGAAGCTCTGCTGTGCCAGCTGGAGCTTCACACACCAGCGGTAGCTGGTGCAGACCCCGGAGAATATCATGTGTCATCGTGCAGTGACAACAACGCTGGCGTCACTGAGCAATCTCAGAGATCCTTCTTCTGGGAAGCATATTGAGAAAACATCATCTGCATGCGTACAAACACAGAAAATAAGAGTGCTTTGCTCAAGTGAGAAAGTCCTTGTGCTGCTTCCAGGACACCTTGCCTGAATGCTTACTTTTAAAATAAGCCATGTCTAAGTTATTAGGCCAAACAATGGATCTGAAAGGCAATAAATATGTGTATAAATACATAAATAAATACATGTCTTATGTATTTTCATCTATACAAAGAAGAGAGAAAAAAACTTGGCTCTGCAGATGTGTAAGGGTTAAAATATGATGTCCACTACCACTGATAGGCTGCAAGACCTACCAACTAAGCCTCAATTAAAACTAGCATAACCAAGGGCTTGGTAGCCATAATGCATTAACAACATGTAGCTGCAGAAAATTTACACATCCATGATCTTCGTGTAAATCAGAAGCATGTACTAATATTAATGAGAATATTGCAAATGTAAACATAGGAAACAACAAATGCAGCAGAATTGAAAGGAAGTGTAATTTGCTTATTGACTACAGGAAAACATTCAAGTTGCTTAATATTGCCACAGGGCTTGTAAATCAGCCTTAGTTCTGCAGCCTTGCAGAACAGCATTTCACATATTGTTGAGCCTAGTGATCTGTAGAGCTGAAGAATTTTAAATGAAGGGAGTGCAGAACTGTAATTTTTGTGGCTAACTATCAAGAAATGGTTTAGAAATCATCAAGAAACTGCTATTAATTGCTGACATACTGACACTGAAAGAAAAAAGTAGGTAGCATTAGTTCAAGATGAGAAGACATCTAAACTCAAACTCAAAAGATATCTATTGATGGAAAGTCCTGATTTGCTGAGACTTGAACAACTGCAAAGCCAGTGAAAGAGCTTTGCATTTTTAAAGATCCATATGAGATTGCTTCATACCCTTTGCAACTGTGATTTTTTTTCTTTATTGAGTGTTAGCACTTTGGCTAATGAAGGAAAGCAATATAAACATGCAAGTGTATAACAGCATATTCTCTAAGCTGTTCTATCAGAGAATTTCTGACTTACACAGTAATTTCATAAAAATTCACCCACACAAAAATTAAAATAATTTACTAGTCCCCCCCAATCAGATATAGCCTCAACCAAGATTCTCATGCACCCTGAGCAGCACAAACTAGGCTACTGCTTCAGCAAAGGGAAAATCAGTTTAAGAACTGAGAAATATCTTCTCTTCAGTCTTAAGCTGAAGGATCTTGAAGAAAGCTCAATGCAGCCCAAGGCAGGTTCTCCTCACTACAAGTCCAGAACCCAAAGCTGCACCCCAGAGCACCCAGGCAGAGCAGGGCAGAGAGAGCTTGCCCCTGACTTCTCACCTTGCAGCGCAGAGCGGGTGGAGTTAATCCAGCCCATCTCTGGTCCTTGCTTGATTCATTTTATGCAAAGTCTCTCTGGGAATGATCAGCGATCTAACACACGGTGCTCGGAAACTGTTCAGCACCTCCAGCTTGCAGTTAAGCAGTGCTGTCAAAGGGGTTCTGGTGGATATTGCAGGGATGTGTGGAAACCCAGGGCACCAGGAATATTTCTCTGTCTGCCCTGACCCCCAGGGGAGCACTGACTGACCCTCATTCATGGAGAAAGTTTCCTGGACTTCAAGCTAGACTAGAATCCACAAAAGTGTGGAATAGATTATAGAGAGTAGTGTAGGTGTATCACTTGGTGAGAAATTTAGGTTTTGGGATTTTTAATATGTTGTGGTTGGAAGCAAGATGGAGGGCACAGGGCGTCCTCCTGGGTTTCTTCCTCATGCTTCTTATTCCTTTTTCTTCTTCATGGGTTTGGGTGGCATTTTGTAATTGGGCAGAAAAGTCCACATTGTGGGCTCTGTGGGATCAGTTATTGGGTTAAAAGGGAAAATAGTCTAGGTGTCAGTTCTTAATTGGATAGTTTAGTCTTAAAAGACCTTGTAACAATAGATTGTTGGCCATTTTGTGCCTTCTGACGAAAAGCTGCCCAACTCACAGTAGTGAGACTGTTTTATAGATAAGAAATAATAAACAGGTGAATCTGAACACGAATTGCTGTCTCAAGTGCCTTCAATCCAGACCTAGAGAAACCCACAACTGGTACTGCCACAGGGCTGTGCCCACAAATACCTATTGTAAGGGAGGTTAAAGAGAGATACATCTTAAGGATAACATGATTAATTAGGTATCTAGGAAAGTCTTGCAATTTTTCTTCTGGTGACAAGCAGAAAGGATATGAGTACTTTCTAAAAGTCTCCCTGTATACTTTATAATTTTTATACAAATTATTCAGTCCTTTTTTTTTTTTTTGTTGTGCACCATGGAAAATGCAAAAGACACTCTAGTTACTTCGAAAAGATTTTCAGGAGGCCTCAGGAAATCAGAAAAAGGAGAAAGAAATTAAGAAAATAGGTTTTAAAAGGATGACTGTTGGATTTATAGGTGCCCTAAAATGGCTTCTCTTTCCAGCCTGGCATAGATTGTGGGAAGCATGAAGTCACCAACCAAGTCACCACCATGGTCAAGTGAAGACACTCAGACGACTGTGGAGTATAAACTGTGATTTCTTCCAATATTCAGGTTTTCACCAATCATTTGGATTTGGGCTCTGCATTTCTGTATAGACACTAACAATATAACTAGAGCTCCCATTCATCAGAGGATGCAAATTCAAGTACTTCCTTTGGATGCAATAGGAGCAGTTGCCTACCTGATCTTTTGGATCAGCTGTCATTCTGGTCTGACATTCAGAGCAGACACAAGTGTACATACCAAAACAACTAATTAAATCAAATGCACCCATATGAAATTTACATCCTCCTACACAATTGAATCTAATAAAAAATGTGAGGCCCACAGAAAAATTTTAGGTTAGAAAATTTAAGAATTATATGCTATGTAATATCTTTGTGAAGTAATTATTCAGGTGCTCTAAAAATTATTAGGTAGTTTTAAAACAAACCCCACAAATTGGACTAGAGGTTGAGAAAACCAAGATTATGTCAGTTGCATACTCAGTGGCTTTCATTGCCATGCAGAATGTTTCATTGACATGTTTACCTAACATACAGTTTGGCATTGCTTTATTTTTTTAAAAACTCGTCTTCTAGGGTTTGGTTTTACAACATGAAGTTGTTCATTAGAGTAAAGAGTACATTTGGTAACAAATGGCATGAACACAATCCACAGAGTATCTATAAAGCTTTTATCTGATAATAAGGCTGGAAGCAAGGAGGTAGAACATTTTGTTCTATGATTCATAAAGCAAGTCTGCATTGCAGATGACTGAACAGTGAAAACTAGAACAAATGCACCTGAGTGAACTTCCGGCTACCCCACTCCTGACAGCAAGAGTATTGCATGTGGAACTAGCTCAGATGTCTTTGGGCCACACAGCATTGTGCACTGGGGACCTGCCAGACACTCAAACAAATCACCTTCCTAAACCAAGTATAATATCACCTTTTCACTCACAACAAAGATGGATGCTTCTCAGCCATTGTGGCTCAGAATAAGATAATCTGAAGTGGTGAAAAGCAACCCATGCATTAAAGAGATTATTCTTATTTGTATGTCTTACTTGCAGTTTGGTTTGCTACTGTGGAAAGTTTGCTATTAGTACTTTCCCTATTAAACAGAGAACTTTGTCTTTTTTTTTATTGTTCAGTTTTGCAGTTTCGATCAGCTTTGTACAAACTCCTTCAGAGTGTCTTTGAAAGAAATGCTCTCTCCACCAGATCTGAAAGAAATCTGTCTCTGATGAGCAAGTGGAAGGAAGGAAAGAAGAATAAAATTTTAGGAAAAGTAATGAATAAATACTGTTAAATGCAATAGAGGCTATGTGCTGAATTATAGTACTGAGTCATGTTTCAGTGTCAGGGCCAAGGTTGCTTTATTGATCTGTTGCTTTTCTACCAGTAAGCAGACTCCAGCTGGGACTTTTCAAAGCCATCTAAACTTGAACATATACTTTTTAATAAACTAGGTGCTCAAATAACTTTTCAAAGCCATCCAAACTTGAACATATACTTTTTAATAAATTGCCCAAATAACTTAGACTGAAAACTGTAGCCTGACTAAGCTGACATAATTTCTTGACCTGTTGTCTGAGGAGAAGCTCAGAAAGAATTTGTGAATAGCTAAGGCATTAAGAATCTCTCCATCCACAGGACCAGCTGGTGCATAGGAGGGATGCACAGGTTTAACCTTCCCCCAGTCACTGCACAAATTTCATGAGAGGAGTCTCACTCATGCTCAGAGGAAGGCAAGCTGATTACTGGCAAAGCTGAGAGTCATGTCCCCATACAATTTCATTGCAGAGGGGAATATTTACAGTGAATCTGTTATCCTGGCCCAAGCACATCTTGGGTAATGCAGAATCTACTCATTATAAAGCTCTCCTTTAGTGGGCAGGCAATTTTACTTCCCTGTGTGCTGCTTTTCCCCTGCACCATTGTTTATTGTACTCTCTTCTTGATGATACAAATGAGGTTTACTTTTTCTGAGCATTTCTGTTCACTGATAGCATTTGCTGTAGAGCCTGAAAAATACCTCTAACAACACAGCTAAGAGAAAGGCAATCAGAGGGGAAGAGAGCTGGAGATGAAAGGAGGAGAGGACTTGGACAAATATGAGCATCCTTTCTCAAAGCCAGCTTTATCACTGCAACCAGGGACATGTTGTAAAATGGCAGCACAGTCACAAAAGGTAAGCAATAGCCAGTGCTCCTCAACTGCATACTGAAAGAGCAGTTGGCTAAAGGGAGTCAGCAAACAGTGGCAGAGAAGGAAATTGAGGTGCCCCTAAAGTAAGTGCTAATTCTTATCATTCCCCTCACAGGTATGGGAAGTCACCTTACCCTTTTCAGGATATAGGTAACACTCAACTATTTAAAAATATTTAAAAACTTGCTGTGAAGAAGAATAAAGAAAGTTACCAGCACTTTAAGAATTAAAACTTACCTAGAGATAGTAAGAAAGAGCAGGAGGAGAAGGAATATACAATGGTAGGGAAAATAATGGAAAATAGGGCAAAATAAGTGCAAAGCTGGACAACATGATGGAGAGGGAGCCTCAGGGCCCACAGAGCACTGGACAAGGCTGGGTTGCCAGGCTGGCAGAGGATGCTGCTGGAAAGCAGCAGGGTCTGTGCCCAAGTGATAGGCTAGGTTAGGGTATTAATCCCACACACTGCCACAGTGATGACAGACAATATAAACATAGCCATAAGGTGCACCTCTGTTTAAGGGGCTCGGCAACAAAAAACTGATTTAGCTTACATATAAAGTCTGTAACTCTCAAAGCTTTTCTGAATAGGATGATGAGGTCAGCACTTCCAGGTATGAAAATATTCTTCTTTTTACCAGGCTAGCCTATTGCCCCTTTTATCTTCACTTCCTTATCTATGCACTCATTACCTCTTTTCCACTTTCATTTTTAGCACTTGAAAAAAATGAGGGTTACCATATTTCTGTTGAAGATGCACACTCATGGAGGTTCATGCATGATGGATGTTACTTTCTCCACATATGTAGTGCATTTCACCTCACCATTTCAAGCTGTCATCAGTCTGAAATTACAGTTATAGATACTGAATAACCAGCAAAAAAAACCTGTCCACAAAAAAATTTCCAAAAGAGGACACTTCCTAGCAAGCCTACATGTATGACTACTTTAGTTAAGGACAGGGAAAGGAGAAGAGAGGAGAGAAAAGAGGAGGAGCAGGGAAGGAAGAGTTCATTTTCCAAATGCAAGATAAAAAAAGTGACAGAAAAGTCCAAAATACCAGTCTGATTTTTTTGTCATTAGGGCATGCACAAGAACTTTTAGGGCATGAGTTCTCTGATTTAGACATCTACTTTAGGACTGTGCTCTGAATATACCTACTTCTCCCTAATATCTTTCATAGGAGTTTAGGATTATTAGCTCCATGCAGCAAAATGAGTATCCATATGATGGACAGAGCCACAGAACCATGTTTCACAAACACTTTTTGTGTTAGATATAAAGTAAGTTTCACCTGGGTTTTGACCCACTCACTGTCTAATTTCAGACAAATTGGTTCTGTGTCAGTTCTCCTGTAACACTTTGCATTTTATCTGTCATTCTTACTACTCACAAGAGAAATAGAAATGCACCTGGTTATCATGAAAACATTTACCTGGTTATCACAAACTTGCTCTGAAAAACAGGAATTAGCTTACCATTGTAATCATCTGCATATATCTTCAAAGTTTTATTCAATCTGTGAGTGAAATAAAATGGGGTTGTTTTTCTCTATGCCTAAGAAAGTCAAGCTGGGCTTTGCCCCTGTTAAGCATTGGGGTCTGCACAAAATATCTGCCAAACAAATAGTCCCTCGAGGGCAGTAGTGCAGCCCTAGTGCCTGCCTCACGATGGACATGACCTCAATAATGAGTTCTGCTAATGGCACTCAGGAGGCACAGAGGCCACAGCTTTTTCCTATAGCTGTGTCTGTTTAACGAAGTTAAGAGAATTAAACTGAAATGGGAGCACTGCATGAGACAGTTGTTGAAGGTAGATCCAGATGAATGAACAAGAAACTGCAGCAGCTACATAATTTCTCCCATTAGGACTGAATTAATTAATTTTCCAATACCTCCATCTCCCTGTCCTTTAAAAAGGGGTAGTGCACCTTTCTCTACAACTGCCAGAAGACTTAGAAACACGTTTGGCAAATGTTTGGGTCTTATACACAACATCATCATCATCATTCTTGAGAAGCAGATAGATTATTTCAAGGTGCAGAAATTTTGCAGCCTGCAGGCAGAGAGGAAGGCACTGCTCTGTGCCTTGGAGAGCTGTTCTGTTGCCCTGAGAGCAGTGGAGACTGCCAGGGCTCTGCTTTGGCAAGGGCTGTAGAGCAGACCTGGATGAATTGAGGACACTGCAACAGTCATTTGTGAGAGCATCCATATTGTTCCTTTAAAGATCTTTAAACTATAAAAACAACCCCTCTGTAACATTGACCTAAATGCATTTGAACTGCAGCAGGGGAGGTGAGATGGCTCTTTATATCACTGTTGGCTGCCTTCTGTGTTAGGAAGGCAGGTTCCCAGAGCGCAGGTGTCTGCCACAGCAGGTAGGACTGGGGGCAATGGCACTTCTGTGAGGCATTTAAAATCTGCAGTTTTACACTGCCCAAGGGAAATGGCAGAAATATTCACCCCAAACGTGCACCAGGCAGGTTTTCAATAATCACACATATTTCACTTTCTACCCTTTTATGTTTTAATCTATTCCTAGAGTTTCCTTCAAATGGTGTTTCATATTTTTGAAATTTCCTTTACAATTCTGTAATCATCTTAGGAATTGACACCATCCATCTTTCACTTCACACAGCAATAACACCCTTTCTTCTCCACTAAGCCAGGCTGTCAAAGCCCAGCAAGGGTTGTTTGTCATATTGGAGCACTACACAGACCTCAGGAATAACTATATGTAGTTGTGTTCAGTACTTTCTATACTAAGTAGTACTGAAGAACTAACAGAATTTTAGGTAAAACTGTATTATGGTAGCTATAATGGGATTTAGTTTATTTATCTTAACGGTAAGTAGTACTTTTAAAAAAACAGTTCTGCATTTACAGTATTCTAATAATCTTCTTTTTTTCCTTGACTTAATTTTGTCAAAGTTTATATTCAGTCTGACACAAAAAATTTCTGATGAACATGATTTTAATCACGTTCACTGTGTAAGACTGCAATTTAGCACATATTTTTCATCTCATAATTTCTAGAAATATGAGTGTACTAATGGAAAATATCAATATGCTAGAGACTATATTTTGAAATCTAAGAGTGAAGTGAGTGAAAAAAAGTCATTTAAAATGTTATTAATTTTCAATACCAGCAGTAAAATCACAATTGTGATTAGTGACATATATTCAATTACAGCATTGATGAACTACTTGTTCTACAGAAAACATCATTTTGTTGGGAAGTCAATATTACTGAGCAAATTAATTTTGAAGAGAGGAAAACCATCTGAAGAATGAAAGAACTCAAAGGTTTATGAACATGTGAAAATGTTTTCTTTTAACAATTCAGGACAACTTTCACAGGAAATAGTTAACAACCTTCATATGATGACAGAATTTCAACAGCAGAATGAAACCAAGAAGAAATGTTAAGGCAAAAATTATTCAAACTTTATTGAGACATGAGTGAGGCTGGGGAAGAGAAAGTGGCATCTATTTTGTCCATATCATGAATTTGCTTGTAAGAGGAAGATTATGACTGCTCATGGCTCTGGTTTTTCATATCAGGTCACGTCAGTACTCCAAGACCTCCTTGTTAGCAAATACCATGTTAAATTTAATTTTTGTATGTGACTTCTTCATACATATACAGTAGCCTATAGTTAGAATTTATGTGTGTCATTTATCCTGACTTTTCACTGCCCCTCAAGGTTACTCCTTGAGGCTGAGCAAGAGATTTGCCCAAAGTCATCAGTATGGTTGGGTGATATCAATCTCTACATAATAATAGTTTTATCCAGCTTTAATACCACTGTTTTAATATAATTGCTTCAATATTGCTTCATATTGCACTACAATAGTTGCTATAGCTCCTATACTCTGTTGCAACTCATTCTGATTAAAATATTTTTGTCTAATCCTTATTATAATGAATGTTGTATAAATTATAAATTTATAAATTAAAAATAGAAATTTATGAGTTCCATACCTGGTTTGCCATCCTTAATTCTGCAGGACAAAGCTGTATAAAGGTTCAATTACATCTGTACAATACTTAAGACATAAATGATTGATAAATCCATTTGGTTTTGGTTTGTTTGGGTTTTTTTGCAAAACCCTAATAAATACCCAGATGCCTTGTCCAAGATTTCCTGGAGACCTTACTAACTGTGAGACAGAAAATAGGATAGCAGAAAACATTAATGTTCTTGGCAGGACATATGGGAGACTGTGTCTCCTGAGTCCTTATCAGCTATGCCCTTGGGCCTCTTGCTGAGCAATACCAGCACTACTCAAACAGATAACATGCAGAAGAGGAGATTATAGGTGCTTTCAGGGGGGGAAAAAGAAGCCTTTCTGTACTCCTGTGGATGAAACTGGACTAATTGAAGGCCAGTTCCTTTCCTTTACACAGGCATCCTTGCTATGCTGTCGGCATCCTTGTTTGCTGTCAGCACCCGTGCTTCTGCCTCTGGTGCTGTCAGCGGCTCCCTAAGGATATTCCACCTGCAGGCCTCCAACTTGTCCCTGACCCTTCTCCTAACTGATGCCTGCAGTCCACAATAATCCATATGACCAAGACTGACTTAACTCACTGCCTGCAAAAAGACTGTCTTCTGAGACTAAGAACAGCCTGAATCCACACACAACAGCTTTGATAAAGTATCATCTATTCAGACAAAAACATGATGGGGAAAAACACTCAGAAAACAATCCTGACTGTCCTCCAAATTCAACAAAGAGGCTCTAGGGCTGAATTACCTCAGACCATCTCTGCAGTGTCTGTGTTGGTCAGTCCTGTTCCACTCCCAGAATGATTTAGCAACTCCACTGCTTCAGCTAACGGTGTCTGATCTGACTGAGAGCTACCAAAAGCAATAAAAACAGTAACAGCAGATGCCTCACTTCCCTGTGGGAGTGCAGCTTAAGACCACTCACCTACTTTGCCTCAGCACTCAATTTTTCCATTAAATTAGTGCTTTGTGAGGTGAGCTTGCGATCTGAACCACTGAGGTGCACATATTTACATATTTGTAGAGTCTTTGAATATTCCACATAGCCTAAGTGTCTCCACTAGGCTTCACTCAAAACAACTGTTCTCAGTAGATGAGAAGCCTGTCTCTAGTCTTTGTTTAGAAACAGCAGCAAAGAGATTATAGGACCAAGCTGTTCTTCTAACTGAGGCTGCAACTTTAAGAAGCTTCTCAGTGACAGATGGTAGAGGAATATAGAACTATCACACTCACTATATCCCCAATCTGATCTGAAATTTAAATAACTTGACTCATTAAAGGATAATGCATATGCACTTATACAACATAAAAAAAAACCCAAAACAACCTAAACCAACAAACCAGCCTGATTTCAATGCTTATGTTAGTCTGTGGTAGGTCATTAAAGGGTATCAGCTTTGGCAGACGATAAAATTTCTCAGATAAAAATGACAGCAACAGGAGGTTGTCACAGGCACAAGCAATCTCTTCTAAAACACTGAAACTCTATAGCTGCAGCCAGAAATCCTGCCCTCTAAATCATGTAGGAATGATCCAAATGTAAGTTAGTTTTAAAAAAAGCAGGAGTACATACCTGCAAATTCTGTTCTTGACTAATACATTCAGTTAGTTTGGTATCCATGCATTGCAAGACCTAAATCTGAAACTGTCATTTAAAATCTTTCTAGTGCCACACA
This sequence comes from Zonotrichia leucophrys gambelii, assembly GCF_028769735.1. Taxonomy (NCBI): domain Eukaryota; kingdom Metazoa; phylum Chordata; class Aves; order Passeriformes; family Passerellidae; genus Zonotrichia; species Zonotrichia leucophrys. The sequence goes on along the minus strand of NC_088200.1, from coordinate 26,634,364 downwards.
ATTTAATTCCCACTTTTCTTTCCTCCTCTTCTCCTCCTACACAGCATTAGTAAATTATTTTAATGTAATGAGGGCTCAAGGGTGTTTTTATTTACATACACTTTACTGTACCATGGGAGTCAGTAGCATTTGCAATAGATTGAATCTGGATAGCTGACAAAATCTAGATATTAAAACATCTTTTGAGTCAATATGCAATAATATAATGCCAAACACCCCGTTAAGATCAGCAATTGCAGTGTAGGGGAGCCATCTCTCAGAACTGCAGCTCCAGGTGCTGATATTATTTTCTTGTAAGAGCACAGCAAGTTCTTTGTGGTAAAACTGACCTGGCTGATGCTATCCTCTGCAAGGGAAGGGACCATGTGGAGAGGAAGGGACAGAGTATTGATGTGTTGCAGAAAGGTGAAAATACAGGGAGTTAGTCAGACAAATATAACTGCAGGTTAAGGGGAGGCTGCCAGGACCTTCACAAGGCTAAGAACCTGGAGAGGTGAAAGGACACGACAAGCAATTCCATGCTGTTGTCATATTTACTCAGGTAAATGTACCTGAAGGAGGCAATCAGGGCAGAGACTTTTTCTCAAAGATATAATTTCAAAACTGCATAGTAAAATTCCAAGCACATTAAAATAATAATAAGTAACAATCAGTAGTTTGGTTTTTTAAAATCATCCTTCTCAACAGGAAAGGGGTAAACAGATACATCAATAACAGAAAAAAAAATGGGGATTTTTTAGTCATTTAAAGGTTTTTTTAAATTTTACATCAGCTACTTGACTGATTGTGACACTTTTCCTTGGTTACTGTACCTGATGTTAAATTCCATTTTCCACAGCAGCCTCTAAGTCATGTTTTCTCCTATAGTAAGGACCGTGGTGTTTTTTTCTTCCTTCCTTAGGCTTCCATTAACACAGATTCAAGAGTCTAATCCTATTGAGTATTTAGATCTTTACCACTTTTAGTCAGAGGCATTGTATTTCACGTTATTGCAGCTTCATAGGAAAGCAGCTATTACAAAAGTGTTTTATGGTATAGGATGGAGGAGCTTGTTCCAGCAGTGGAAAGGAAAAAATGCAGGAAGGAGCCTGGAAAACATATTAGGAGTTCAATAGGAATACATTGGGAATAAGGAGGGTAGCTACCTATCAGCCGAAAATCCTAAAATAAAGGCCATTTCACTTTTTGCCTGGATTCAGAGTCACCTGAAAAGTAATCATAAATCACTGCTGATAGAAACCAGAAAATTAAATTTGAGAAAACCATGGAGGAGGAAAAAAACTATTTTACTTTGAATTTTTTGAGCAAAGTTGTTGTACTGAACAGAGGAGTCTGGATAAGCCCTGGTGTGCTGCAGCAGACTGCCAGGACACACTGCACACCATGGGGCTGTCTGCTGGGACCCCCTGAGAAACAACTTCCAAACACGGCGGAAAAGCTCCATTCTGCTTAAATAGTTACTTTTTTTTTTTTTTTTATTTTTGCTTGTAATTAAGAAGAAAGCTTCAGTCCAAGATACGTTTTTGCATGTTACCAGATTTATCACTGCTCCCACCCACTTCTGCCGAGCTCGCCTTGAAGAGGTGGTAGCGCTGGGGGCTCTGGAGAGTCTAGACAACAACATTCCTTTCTAATCCTTCCTTGAATTACCTACCCAGAAAGGCAAGTCAGGTATTTGATACAGACAGTGGAGAGATAAAGGCACAAGCTGCAAGTGCCAGGTGAGCCAGGTTAGCCTTGGGTTCCCCAGCAACTCCTGCACTCACATCACAGGATGGAGAGGAAATCACTGAGGTCTGTGGGTGCATGCACTTGCTCCTCTCAACAGCACCAAGCAGGATGAGACTGCCAAGTCGAATTTATAAATCAAACTGTAAGCATTCCCTACATCTAAGTGTAGTGTCGAGCATTTAATCCTGAAACAGGGAGAAAAAACCAAACCACCAGTGCATGAATGCTTTGCTTACTTTGGAAAATACGGTAATACTACTCTTTCACTGTTACACAGACTGTCACAGTAATTGCAAGCACAAAAATTGTGTTTCAATTGGTCTTCCAAAAGGCATGTGTCCTTTTGAGGTTTGTGGATAGATTTTTGTTGCTGTTTCCCATCCAAGCTTGCTATGGCAGGGCCTCTGAGCAATCTAGTTTTCAGCTGGCTGTGTGCATATGCATGTGAGGAAAAATGAGTCCCCAACTTAAAAGACCTTTGAAGTGATTCATGGCAAACATATGGCTATTTTGCACCCAGACACGCCCATTTTTCTTCTTCCAAATGTTTAATCAGAGTTATCCCGCTAAGCTTCTAAACAGGGCTGAAAAAAGAAAATTTAGCTTTTCTTATGCTTGCTTGTAATTTCCCTTCCCTCTGTAGTATCTAAATTCCAGAACTGGCAGGAATGTCATTACATAAAATGATCAGTACCCTTGCTCCAAGTTTTAGAAAGCTATTTCTTAACAGTAGTATATACAAATGGACTTTTAGCTTTATTAATAGTCTACATTAAGGAAAGGAGACATCTTTCAAAAACATTTTTCCAGGAAAATGATGAATAGTGCTGAATTTCATAATATAAAGTTCTTCCTCTCTTTCACAACGTTTGTCAGGAGGAAGAACTGTCACCAATAGCAATATTATTAATCTTTATGATTGCCAGAAATCCTGATTTTGTTTATACTTCTGAATTACAGATATTCAGGGGGCCAACCAAGATAAGTATCTTGTAAACTACTAAGCAGCATGTAGATGGGCAACTATGAAAAATGCTAAGATGGAAAAAGGGGTGATTTATTTTAATTTCTTTCAGGTGGAGGCTGGATGCTCTTTTGTTTTCTAAATTATCTTCTGCTGGCTAAGGCCATAGTTTTTTTCCTGCAGATTAAGCTATTTGAAAGTGCAAGGTAGCACAAGGAATGGACAATTAGTCCAGCCAAAAGGCAAGATGCAAGACAGCTTACTTGGTTTAAATGAATCTGTGCCAAGCAAACTTTGAGAAAATAGTTTCAGTTATTTTCAGCAGAGAAACAGACATGTACCACTTCTCTAGATCTCAAATACAATGAAATTTTAAGTATGCCTTATTATTTTATTCATAAATTTTAAGCTTGAATGCTCTTAGGTAAGCATACTACTGAATTGAAAACCATTTAAATTTGTCTAGACAGACATTAAACAGTGAACGTAGAACACAGCCAGATAACAGAAAAAAAACACCCAAAACCTATGAACAACAAAATTTTTTTTTTGTTTTCTTTGTTTTCACACAGACTTTCAGAATCTAAGTTCATCACAAGGTTATTGAAGTGAACCAGTGGAAGGATATCAAGAAACTAGAAGTCATCTTTTATTTCTGAATATATATTAGAGAATAAATAAAAACCTTGTGTATACAAGTGTTAATATCTTGGTTTTACTTGGTTGAATATTTACATTCAGCAGCAAGACTTTTCACCTTATAGGTCCAGTAGCTCTATAAGGATGTTCAACTGAAAAGACTTTGCTTCACTCAGATCTTCTGTTTTCAGGCAATTGCTGAACATCCTTCCATGCACAAAGAGTTTGAGTTCAGCCTGACAATTCACTAGAAGAAATTCCAGACTCAAGCAAATACAAACCTTTGTATTTCTAGGTTTATTCCTGACCAATTAATGTCTATTAGTTCTTTAAATGAGAAATAATTTTCTTTAAAAGCTCACTCCTTTTCTGTCTTTCAAAGCCTTTTTTTTTTTAATTTTGCCAAACTGTTAAACTTCAAGTGCTCAAAAGCTTAAATTTGTATAGCTGTAATAAGTGCAAAGTTAAAAAATAGTTATAAAGACAGGATGTTGAGATGAGGATTTTAAGGAAGTCATCAAACAGTGGGCAAAAAGTATTAGATACAGTAAACCAAAAATCACTAAAATTATTTTCAGATTACAATATTGTCAGTATATTAAGAATGCAATGATTTATGGCTTCAGACATGTAACAATTATCATAGATGGAGTGATCAAAATTAAGCAATTTTTGACATACAAACAACTGAAGACATGACTTACCAATGTAACCAGCTGAATGCAAGTAACATGTTTTTATGATAACCTAGGCACATGCACACTAGAAGACTTTTTATATCTGCTGGATTTGCCGGTGTTTCATGACCCCAGAGAATCTGTAAGTAGATTTTCTTTAAAGCAATCTTCCTTTTAATTTCCATAATTTAAAAGAATAGTGAATTTACTTCAAGAAAAATTTCTTCTTCTCCTACATCAGCAACTCCTCTGAACCAACACATTTTATAGAAATAAACATCCCTTTTTAAAAGCAAATTATACAAACAACCACCAAGGCCTGTCTTTAAGTTAAACATACACCTCTAGCTTTTTCACGATGCATTTACAGAGAGTTGGATTTCATGGGTGGACTATTAGATGAATAAGAAAATGGTTGAAGGGTCACATCCAGAGGGTAGTGTCAATCAGACCAATCAGACTCCTGATAGACATCAGTGACAAGTGGCGTCCTTCAGGGGTCTGTACTGGGACCAGTGCTGTTTAATAAATTCATTCACAGAGATTGAGATTGAAAGCACTCTCAGTAAATTTGAAGATGACACAAGCTGAGTGGTGCAGCTGACATGCCTGAAGGATGGGATGCCATCCAGAGGGACCTGAACAAGCTTGAGAACTGTGTCCATGGGAATCTCAAGAGGTTCAGCAAAGCCAAATGTAAAGTACTGCACCCAGGTCACAATAATGGGCCTGGTACCAGCACAGGCAGGGCATGAGCAGCCCCAGAGCAGCCCTGCCCAGAAGAGCTTGGGGTGCTGTGGCTGAGAGGCTGCCACATGGCCCAGCCATGGCACTGCCAGCCCAGAGAGCCAAACGTGTCCTGGGCTGCACCCAGAGCCCCGTGGGCAGCAGGGCAGGGAGGGGATTCTGCCCCTCTGCTCTGCTCTCCTGAGACCCACCTGGAGCACTGCACACAGAGCGGGGCTCCAGCACAGAAGGCACAGGGACCTCTGGAGACAGTCCAGAGGCTACCAAGATGATCAGAGGGATGGAGCACCTCTCCTACTAGGAAAGGTTTAGGGAACTGAGTTTGTTCAGTTATGAGAAGGCTCCAGGGTGCCCTGATTGTGTCCTCCCACTACCTGAAGGGAGGCTTTAAGGAAGATGAAGGGAAACTGCTTCCAAGGGCCTATAGTGAGAAGACAAGGGGAAATGGTTTAAAACTGAAGGAGAAGAGGTGATATTAAGTTGAAATCCTTTACTGTGAGAGGGGTCAGGCACTGGAGCTGGTTGCCCAGAGCCATTGTGGATGCTGCATCCCTGGAAGTGTTCAATGTCAATTTGGATGGAGGTCTTAGCAACCTGGGATAGTAAAATGTATCCCTGCCCATGGCAGGTGGATTGGTGATTTTAAGGTTCCTTCAAACCCAAACCATTCTATGATTCCATAATATAAAGGGAGTAAGTGAATATGCTCAATGTGCTAACTAACCAGCACTTGTCAAAACAGGACAAAGGCTGTTACTGTAATAGTTCTTTGTTTGTATGCAGGAAACTAATTGGGGAATGTATATCATATTCCATAAAGAAAGTAGAACATCTGTTATTGCAAATCTGATGTAAAATACAAGTTTTTTCCCTAAAAGTTATTTTTCATTTAATAAAAAATGGAAATACGAAGAACATTGTTCAGAGAGAGAAATCAAGGGATGTATTTGTGTTCTGGCTCTTCTGTTTCATCTTATCTTCCACAAAATTGTTCACTAAACATTCATTAAACCTAGGGTATTGAATGGCATGAAGCTGTGTCAGGGAAGTTTAGGTTGGGTATCAGGAAAAGATTTTTGACCTAGAGGGTGGTTAGGCACTGGAACAGGCTCCCCAGGGAAGTGGTCACAGCATCAAGCCTGACAGAGTCCAGGTGTGTGGACAATGATCTCAGGAATACACATGGTGGAGTTCTTGCTTCTGTCCTGTGCAGGGGCAGGTGCTGGACTCAATGATCCTTGTGGCTCCCTTCCAACTCAGCATATTCTGTGATTCTATGAATTTTGTCAGTTCCAATGCGCAGTAGAAAACGCCTAGGTTTTCAATAAAAGTGCATGTTTAAAAATAACAGATAAAGAACAAACTCTGCAAAGGGAAAATCCACCAGTTGCCTCCTTGAATCTCTCTGCTACCTCTAACACCCTTCCTGCATCTCCCACTGAGGAGCTCCACTGAGGAGCTCCCTGGCACAGGAGGGATTTGCTGGTGTCACTGAGGACACGCTACAGAGGTAACAGGATTGCAGGAGTGCAACTGAGGACAGATTTTGGCTCACAGAATCTTTCTTACTGGTCATGTAATGTGTGATGGAAAGATCCCAGGCTGACTCTGACAGACTGCATCGGCTTGTCAAGGCTGGCAGCTAAGGAAATAAAAACCTTGTTTATTGTAACCTGGGAGCATTTGATAAGGATTGATTGAGACACAATACACACAGACTCCTGGAGTATAATACTTAGAATCTCTCTCTGTTCAAATATGTTTCAAAGAAGCATTTGGGTTTATAACCTCCCCTATCTCCCATTCATCCGGAATAAACATTTTAATTTGCATGCCCAGATTTTAATTGGTACAGCATGTGGAATTAATAGAAACCATTATCAGCTAAATCAGCATGACCCTTCTGTGAATTAAAATATGTCGCATATTTAGAACACTAAATGAGAGAACGGAGCTCTCTAACAGCTAAAGCCAACAATTTTCTGTAAACTAGGAGCACACTCAGTACACTGCCACACAGTTTCTGTCTTTGAAATATGTTCAAAAAATTAAGGAAGGAACAAAGGTGCTGGTGGGTGTATACCTAATACTTTCTCAGCCCTTTGCACTGAAAACAGTGTTCAGGAGAAAAGAAAAACTAACTCTTAAGGCCTCTATGTTGAATAGAATTATTAAAGAGTGGCTGAAGATAGAATTGGCAGGAAATAGAAAATATATATAATCAACTGAAAAATCAGAGGGAACAGAAAGGATGAGATTATTTTTGAGTAATAAATATGCCAAAAATTACGATGATTCCTTTCCACTCAAAGGTGCATTTGAAACGGCATTACTGAGGAACTAGGATGGTTTGAAATGACTGGAAAACAACACAGTTTAAGACCTCATTTGGGAAATTTCCTGCTAGCCTGTCTTATATAACTAATAAGAGGATTATATACTTCAAAGCTGGGTTTTATCATCCTATTGTGCTGACCAGGGCCATCAGTTCACTGGTTTGGCTGATAAACTGGAATTAGATGTCAGAAATGGACCTTTTCATAATAGTAAGTAGTTATATATCCTGAGAAATTTATAATTTAAATAACCAATAGCAGCAATTTGCAAAATATGGTAGTGAAATTCAATAGCTAACTGAACTTTAGACTCCATTAAAAGTGGAAACAGTTTTGACTAAAATTAGAACAATGCCAAGGTGATAGAAAAAAAATTGATGGTATTACCTATCACCAGAAGAAAGCCATTATAATAACCTGCAGTTTCCAGCAGCTGAGTTCCAGATGTAAATGTTACAAGTTCTTGTCTGATGAGTGTCCTATCCCTTAGAAAGTCCTCTTTCCCACTGCATGAAAGATGGATGCATCAATCTCCTCTACCCTTCCAGCTATACTTGCATGAGCACAATTATAAAATACTTTACAGATATGTGAGGATATGATGTTTATCTAGGAGTTAAGAAATCTATTCTCTAAGAACAAAACATCTGATATGTGACAAATTACTTATTATTGTTCTATTAGCTGTGCCCTCACATAGGGAAAGATGACCACATACATAACTGCCATTTAAAAACTAAGGTTTTCTAAATCATGGTTTTGACCACTGGCATTGAATCTAGTCTGCACTAGTGCCCTGACCGTTGTATTGCTCCACAAAGGCTACTCAGATTATTCTGTTTGCAGTTCAGTTTCCTGTTTGTGATGCAGCTGCACTCAGCTGGCTCCCTGAGCTTATCTACGAGCAGGTGGATACAGACAGAGTCAACCTGTGTCGCTTGGGCCAAGTGTCCCTGTGAAATTGTAACCGAGAGGGACTGGTGAGGTAGCCCAAATCTCAGCTACGGCATAAAGTAAAGTAGCAAAACTGCTCAGACTGATACCGTTATGTGACTCACTTCCATGTAATGCTGTGATAGAGCTGTTATCGTGTCCTGCTATTCCTGGAGCTCTCCATCTCCTTGGCACTCTTCTTCCATGGAGAAGGTGATGAGGCTCCCAGCCAGACAAATGCTCTGGTCATGGCTCTAAAGGTCAGTTGGGAAATATGGCCATCACCTCCTTTAAAAAAAAGGTAGTTTTAATTCAATGGAAAGTTAGGTCATTAACCTCCTGTGTTATAATGCTTCTAATGGTTGTTTTTAAAAGTAGTACACACTCACTCTTTGGAATTTGCTAAAGCTAATGATTCTAAGAAACTAATTTGAATCAGGAGATTTTAGACTCATCAGCATGACAGAAGCAGGTTGCCTGCTTCCTTCCTACCCTCATTGTTCCATCTTGCCCTTGGTCAGTCAGATTTGCATGGTGAGTGGCCAAATGTTATCTCATTATTTGACTTAAGGACCACTCTCCCACAAGGAAATGAAATCTTCCAAATGCAGATCCAGGTTAAGCTTATGTCTGAAGGGTTCTGATACTGGCTGATGAGAGTGCACGCGCTTTCTCCTTTGCCATTAAACAATACCCTTATTCACTGTTTTTACCATGGAACAACAGGTACCTCAAGAGCAGGCAAAAAGCCTAGTATGCTTTCAACACAGTGAGCTTCTTAAAATGGCAATTTCCTAGTTTCATGAGGTTTTATCTCTAGTTAGATCATATTCATGCCTTTCCCTGAGGCAAAACCTGATTTTTTTTTTTGTAAGAGGAAATCAAGATTTTGAGTGGGTAGTGAGTGATGTGTACAGGAAATCTTATGAGTAACTTCTATGTGAGGTAAGTAGGCAGAAGCTCTTCATAGGAAAAGAGATGACTGAGTAGTTATGGTCTAGCTATCAAACTGCAAATGTCACTGCAAATTAACTGTGAAAAGCAATTTTCTGCTATGAGATTTTGGGGTTGTGGGTTTTAAATAAAAGGAGATTTTATAATAATTTTCAAGGGTATTATTATTATGACTATTATTATTACTACTACTACTACTCCTCCTATTATACTCATTGCCATGAGATGTCACTGACCATAACAGTACAAATAAGTTCTAGATTTAAAGAAATTCTAGATTTAAAAGGTGTGTTAATTGACTTCAGGAGTTAATGATTACATAAATATAACACAGCTGACACAACCTTCAGGAAGTTTCTTAAAATACTGAGAAAATCGTGAGAGGAAGAGTAATCTACAACTTGTAAAATTACTCACAGTTTTTCCTAACCATCTGCTACTGACCAGTCCAAGAGCAAGGATACTAAGCTGAGTAGACTACCAGTCTGTTCTGCTATTGCATTCTCAGTTTAAAAAAAAATATTTAAATGACCTATTAGTTTACCTATACTTCACATATGCATAGTAATGACAACCAATCATAGAAGGAAAAGATACTTATTAACTAAATCGTGGTATTCATATATTCAGAGAAATTATAGTTATCAGGAATATGTGACTACTTGTGCGTCACCTGAACCAACAACTTCATACTGGGTACCTGTACCAAATTTTAAAAGAGCTCTGCCAATTATCTCTGGGGGCAAAAAACAGACATTTTTCTGATCACAAAGAGCAGACAAAGAGCAGAATTTTTGGAGGAGGATTCTGAGCTCTTCTTCCATGCTCAAAACATTATAAAAATCTGATACTGACCCCAGCTGTATTTCAGATTTCAGTCATCAGAGTTTTGCAGAGGTAAAAGAAATCTTGTGATAGGGCACAAAAACCAAAGCCTCTCACTTGCATCAGTGGAAGAATTGGTGGTGGCCACACTAGAGAAAGGCCACAATGCTAGAGAAAATAGCTTTGTACGACAGAGAAGGAAGAGAAGTGACTACAGCCCCTCAAGCTCACAGGTCTTTGCTAAGTAGAGACACTTACTCTGACAGCAGATCTCCTTCAACATGACCAGGTTGCCTCTGTTACAGATTTCCACTTTCTGTACAACCTCTCTAAAAACAAACTTATTTGTAGCTTCAATTTTCTGGAGGCCTCCTGTTAAAACGTGGGTAGGATGGGTACCTAGGCTGCAGCACCATGATTTTCCCCACTCCCTTGCTACAAACTCCCAACATATCTGTGAAACAGGGTGCTCCAGGATAGCATCTCTCTTATCTCACATTGATGCTTAGCGAGGCCCAGGTGTTAAAGGTACTAAATTTCCCCTACAAGGCTGTGTCTCTCGTTTATTATTTACTAGTGCTGCTGAAGATAGATATTAAATTCTCCTGCTTGGGGGACCTTACACTTCACATCCAACACAGCTGCCCAGGCCTGCTGAGCATGTTGTCTGAACGTTGGCATTGCCCCTGTGTCAGTGTGCTGAATAAGATACAGCCCTGCTTTTGGCAGCTTATGTGCCAGACACCTTATCATAGATTACCAAATCACTTGTCTTCACATAAAGAATGAGAAAGAGGAAAGAATCAAAAACTTTGATTTCGGAGACTTCCAACTGGTAATTTACCAGTTACACAGAAATTTACCTTTTTTTTAGCTGTAGATAGAGTCCTATGAATTATACTTCAGAATCATGGGACAGACCAGTATGGATAAGTTTGGAGCATTACACAAATATCTAGGTTTTGGCATAAGGCTCATGGGGAAGCACTGAGCAGAATTCCCAGTGAATTCATTTGAAAAGGGGATAGCTTTAGGTATGGCAAAGCAGGCAACTGTCTGTCTTTAAAAGCACAGTAATGCTGGTTGTAGGAAGATCCTTGAAATGAGCAGCCAGCCTCTCCTGCCTGAGCAGCCAACACTGCTCTGTGCTTGCCTCCACCTTATGCACTCCTGCTTCTTAATCAACTTTGGGAAGCTTCACTGTGAAAATGTGGAGAGACTTGTTGTAAGGGGAGGAGTGGCTTGTAATCCAGACTGCAAACTGGACAGCACTAGTGCTTAATACTAATAGGGAAATTAAGTTCTGCCTGTATTGTTGGAGAAGTTAAATTGCCACAGAGGGAATTTCCCTTCACGTTAGGTGCACCAAATTAAATTAAAAAAAAAAGGCCATGAGCTAGCTGGCCATTTTGTGAGTACATCAGGAAAGAAAAAATTTGATTTAACCAAGTTGTCTTTGCAGAGCTTACAATTAGGGGATTTGGTTTCATTATTATTATGCTTTTTTCATTCTTTCAAACCAGCTATATCTAACGAAGACTTTTTGCCTTCCTTGAAGTCTCACATGGTTTTCATGGAATTACACTTTATCAGTGAAGACACATTAATAATAATTCTAACACATTAATAAAACAGGACTAAATAAATATCTTGCAATGCATTTTTTAAGCATATGCAAGTATACAGTCTGGTTGCAAAGAACCACCAATCTGCAAAGCAATAAAAAGAGTATGGTGCACAGTATTGATTTGTTTTTTCTTTTGTACCACCTACAAAAAAATGGATCATTTCAGCTGAAGTGCTCCATCCAGTTTTAGTCACCATCTATTAGACAAGCTAAAGAGAACACAAGAAAGACCAGCAACAATTAAGAGGCTTGATTTAGAGAACACAAAAAGAAGGATTCAGGTTTCCATAGTTTAGGCAAGACTAGGGAGTGCATAACAATAAAGTTCAAAGATGCAGAAAAGTGAAACAAAGAATTCAATTGTCACCCATGTCAACCAAAGGCCAGGCAGAGAGCAAATCCTTTATTTAAAAAAACAGAAGTCTGCACAGGACATAAGGAAAAATTTCCATCCAGAATTATATTTAAGCACTAGGACTGGTCAACTAGGAAAATAGTAGGAACTTTAGTGACTGCTTTCAAAAGATTATAGGATGAACAACAAATGGAGACAATCTAGGTATATTTAATCTTGTCTGGAGCCAAATTTCAGTCTGGAGTGAACAGGGAGAGCATCAACAGTGTTGATCCCTGTCTTCCAAGGCTAGGCAGAACCATTTCAGTTATCTCTTCTGAATTTCTGCATAAGGGAGGCTGGGAGATTCAGAAAATGAAGATTTCATTAAACAATGGAATCTAGTTGAACTAGGAGATTAAAAAAAAAAAAAAATTATTATTACTACAGTTTAGCAAGAAATTAGGAATTTTAGACTCCGTGATTTGTAACTGAGTTCCCAGGGAAAAAAATATAGGAAAAGATCATTTGACAAGAAAAAAGAAAAATGAAAAAAAGGAAAAAAAAAAGAAAGAAAAAACCCCAAAAAACCCACCAATATCTGAATAAATCAAAGCTAAACAAAAATCAGTGTTGCCATCATCTTGGGGTAAAAAAAAGAGCAAACAAATGTATAAATAGGAGTGTTATATACAGGATTGATAAAGTAATCCTTCCAAGTGTGATAAGATATGATTTTAGGGTCCAGCCATAGGCCACATATTTAAAAAACGATATTGAGAAAATTCTGATGGAGTCAAGAAAACAACACATATAGAAAAAATAGTAGAAAAAAAAGGTTTTCAGTTATAAGTGATAAGTGATGTTTTAGAGAACACATCAGAAAAGTGCAGATGTGCTAGTCTCCAAGTTTACTGAGGACAACATTCAAAAAATAAAAAGTTAACTAGTACATAAACTTTCTAATATAAATAGGGAATATAATTCTAAGGAAAAGTCTGGAATTTTCACCAGTGGAAGGCTTTGGAAACTTTTTCCAAAATGCTCAATGAACTGGGATAGGAATGCTTAAGAACATCAGAGCATTTTGGGCATTTACAAATCTATCCATATATTTCTGAATGTAAGTTAGTTTTCAGTAGATTTTACATTTTATTTTTATATATTTGCCTGCATTTCTTGCCTGCCAATCTTTTGATAGATAGAGATCTCAGTTCCAATTTAGTTGTGGGTGGAGTGATCCTAAAATCTAAATGAAGTCAGTGGGTACCTTTAGGAAATCATTCTTCACCAGATGACTGAAAAATTGTTGAGAAACCATTTCCTTAAAAGAAGATAATAAAGGCGGATATTAGGTCATCTACAAGACAATGAGGGCATTTTTTTTTAGTTTCAGAGTTTAACTGAAAATGCAATCGTAGATTGAGCACTGCATAATGTAATTACTATCAAGAACATAAGGAATAAGCCTATATAATTTGCATTAGTCAAGACAAATTACGAATATTTTTATTTAGATTAAAACTTTTTTCAGAAACCCCCTCTCTGAAGAAGCATTTGGTGTTAAACATGGCTCTCCTGAGCTTCAGTTGATTGTATTGGCCCTCAAGAACCAGCGGCAGCTACTGTGATTTCCTGAACACGTAGTTTCTGACATCTTCCCTTTAATATCACTATTCCATTCTTTATTTGGATACAAGGATACAAAGACCACAGGTAGGAAGCTGGTGACATTGGCTTTCCATCTGTAGCAGTCCCATAAAGAGCCTCAGAATAAATGTTATATATATATATATATATATATATATATATATATATATATATATATATATATGTATCTAAATTTGGACGTAACTAATTCAATATGAAATGCTAAAAAGATCATCCTTTTGCAAAAATTGGAACTTATTCTTGCCTTAGGCTTATAGCAAATTTGAGGCTTTGAGTAAAATCCAAATTTCTCAAAATCTACCAACATGTCCACATGTGGCTAGCATTCATAATACCAACATGTGTGTTTAAATCCTTCTACATCTTGCACAGGGTTTTCCAACCCATGGATTTCATCTTTTTTAACTAACAACAATTAACAGTCAGCTTTCAAGCTCATGAATGGAATCCTGATGACTACCTTCTCAGATATGCAGAAAATATACATTATGGAAGATAGCAGCCTTGTCACCTCAAAAAATCATAAGAAATGGAAGATTATCCTATCACAGAAGAAACATCATCCCAGTTAAAAAGACTAGGTAGAGATACCAACATGCTGATCACTTAGCATGGTAATTCCTTCCTTCTTGTTGGAAAGTTAAGATCCACCTACAACCTATTTGTCCATCTGAAGGGTCTCGTGCAACAAGAATAACAGAAAAACCAACCAACTTTGCATCTTATATATGAAAGTCCTGCTAATTTAGCCCTGTGGACAAAAAACAAAACAAAACAAAACCTCCAACACTTTTTTTTCCCCTGTGTTTCTTCATTCTTCTTTGGCAGAGAATATGTGTATTTACCTTTCCCTTCATAACATCATTGCAATGCAGAATAAATGGAGCAGAGGAAAGTACCTGAATATGATATCATAATTTTTCTTGTTTCTTGGCAGCAAAGGGAATTTTCTTACTATTCCATCTGTCTGGAGAAGGAAAAAAAAAAAAAAAAACAAAAACCACCATAATAAATTAACAGTCAGATGAAGTTTATAATGCTGACTTTTTCAAAGTCACATAAGGATGGCCAGATGGAGTCTGCAGGAGTTACTTTAAGGACAACTGACCAGAACAGAAAAGACAAGTATTAACATTCTTTGTCAAGTATTTTATGTAGTGCCCCAGGCCTTAAGTCTCCCAGAGTTGCAACTTATTCTTTCACAAGAACATGAAAAGATAAAACTGTACACTGTCCAGACTCAATGTACCCTTTTGTAAGCTGAACAAATTCTGCAACATTTCCTATAGCTGCTGCCCGCTCAAGCAAAGTAGAGCACACTGATATAACATTCCTGGAATTTCAGATGTGTATGGGAACAGATGAGCTCCCAGCTTCTCATCAGTTCACCTTATCTGGGGGCACCTTTGACAGGCTCTGTGCTATACCCAGACAAAGTGGCAGTGACTTTTGCCTCCATAAACACTGTGATAATGCCAAGCCCTTTCAGTTCTTCATGGTGCAAATGGTTCTGCTGCCTGGACGAGAGTGTGCCAAAAACCTAGGGAAAATGATCAGAGACAGTGTGGAAGGTCTAGGAGGAGATATGTCCCTGCCTCAGCTGAAAAAATCCACATCCCTCTCAGGTTGTCTCATCCTTCATCGATCACACACCACCCTCTGTACCCACAGCTTAAGAAATATCTGTATAGCTTAAGGAATATCTGTATTAAATAGATAATGCTGACAGCACTTAGTTCTGCCATCATAATGTTGTTAGTAACTGTATACACCATTAGCCAGAGTTCCTGTTACTCAGATTTAAAAAAATCCTGACAAGGCTAATGACTGCAAGTGTCTCTGGATAAAAATCCCAACAGGCATTATAATCCATCTTCACTCTGAAAGAAATGCAAACCTTCCTCTTGCTCTGTCCCACAAACTTCCTGGCAAATTTCGAGTACAAAGGTATCCTGAAGTAATTTTATTTGAATTTCATCACATAGAACACATACTAGAGTCCTGCATACCACATTCGTAATTTTTCATTGTGACAATTTTTAACACCAATATGAAACTCTAAATAAATTTCTGACATCTGATTTTCAAATATGTATGCATTTTTTAACTTTAACATCCCTATTTCATTATTTAGACAGTTTCAAGGTTTTATATCATTTCCTCAATTTCATACTAAAATCAAAACATTACTCTCCACTGCAAACTGACAAATACCTTTTAACTAAATAAAGAGCAGTTCAACTACAAAATGTAAAGCAGAAAGTTATACATGGACTGGCAAGGTAGAAGACTAAACATTTAATTTGCAGCACTTCTACTGTATCTGCTGACTTAACATTTTATTACAAGAAGAAAAATGGAATCTTTTACAATAAAAGCATTATGCATGCTGCGTAACTTACAGAGGAGCAGCCAAGTGTTCCCATTGTACTTTTATCCTCATAAAAACACCACATTGTCAGAACACAAACTTGCTAGCATATGAGCTTTTTTGAGTAGGACTATTTCCCACATTAGAGCCCTAAACAGATACATTTACATTACATTCACTACAACCACTCTTTGCAGTTAACACTTTGTTTTAAAGACTCATTTCAAGTCAAGTATCAAAATCAAGAGAGAGCACTCCGATGAAATCCTCTGCAGATAATTTGGTCCAGGAGCATTTAACTTGTCTCTCCATTCGAGGGAGATGACAGTGCATTTAGGTAATCAAACACAGTCCTTAGGACTGACTCCATAGTTCAGAAAATGGCCTTAGCAATTCACCAATATATCTAAATCAGAAATAAAATTTTCTAGCATTCTGCATTTGTGCTGAGAGTAGCCCATACCATAGCACCCAGACTCAGGGCTGAGCTAAGAAGTCTGAAGGGAACTGGAATTAAATCCTCACAGATCTTTTTCTCTAGGTATAACATAGGTCTCTATTTTCTACTTCACTGCATATAATCTTGCATTGACACAACTCACATAGAGCCAGTCACTTGAAGTGATAGAGTTCCACCCAGACTTGTTGTAAACAACAAACGCCGGAGGAGGGGCATGGAGCTCTTGTCAGCCTTCACCAGCAAAGCACTGGTGTTTCCTGGACTGCCACTTCACTACTCGACTGTATCTAGTTCCTGACATCCTTTCCCAAGCAAGCAAAGAAAAAACCCAGAGGGCGATGCACTCTGCATCTTCTGCCCCAGCTGTACAAGAGTCTGCACTCCCCTGCAGCAAGGGGACCTCCACTTGTGGACTGCAGGATTTCAGGATTTCTTTTTCTTTTTTTTTTTTTTTTTTTCCCCACAAGCTTGAGCTGTATGTTACTCATGAGCAGAAAAGCACATAAAACTCCTGAGCCTAAGGCTGCAGTGCATCTGTCAGAGCAGAGCTAAAATAAGGTTCAATATTTTGGCTTTCCTATACTGTACAAGATTATTTGGCACTGTGCTTTCTGAGTTTGTGAGGTCAGGTCTTCAATGTTGCTCTGTTATTGTGTGGACTTAAGAGGTCAGTTTAAGGTCTTCTGAGCTTTTAATTTTGGAACATTGTTTTGCTATCCATCCACACCCTTCCAAACAAAATGAAAGCAGTGCAACAAATATTCAGTGAGAATCACAGCTCTATCTGTGCGTGCCACAGGGAGACGAAAATCTCCTTTCAGCTTGAGTATTCATCATGGAGATGCCTGTAAGCTCCAGATATATTTTCCAGGCATTTAAGACTTGCAAATTATACAACTTTTCTCTGAATCTTTTATACAACTATGACTCTATTAAAACTGCTTCAAAAGCTGCTTTTTTAAACTAAAGATGCAGGAAGTTGCACATATCATCTTTAGTTGAAACATCTGAGTTGCTGAAGTGCTCTCTTCTTGGGCAGACTGTGTAATGAGTTTTTTACACCTATATAATAAATTAATAATTTAATTTGCTGGTTTAAAACTAGCAGTGTTGGTGTTGTAATGCAGATCATAATCACCTCCAGAGAGCAAATAAATGCCTGTGAGGTTAGAACATGACCTCACACCTCATTCATATGTTATCAAGCTGCAGGGTGAGTCACTAAGCAATTTACTTCTTTGTTTGCCAGGACAAAAGCACTAATGAAAAAAATATCACACTGAAATTCTTTTCTGTTAAGAATACGCCAGCTGCTGGAAGTGGGGCTGTCCATAAGCCTACTGAGCTACTCACTTTATTTAAACTTTTGGCTTTGAATTGCACACCAGTTTCTACCATTTTAGGGAGACTGCATGGCAAAAGTTAAAATTTCTTGCTCACCATAAGAGAAAACTTACACTTTTATTTCAGGGATATTTGGGACACATCTGTATGCTGTTTTCAACGAAATATCTTGAGTATATTGTATTAAGTAAATAGAACACTTACAGAAACAATAGAATATGTTACTTCTTAAATTTTATGAATATTTTCTTATTCCTTGTTAGTCTGGTTTGCACAGAATTACATATTTTAACTATCTTCATACGTGTCAAAATATAAAAGAGTGCATAATTTCTATTATGCAGTCACTGAGTTGTACAGTATTTTGGTTAACTACAGGACTTTTTAACATAAAACATATTAAAGACATATGAATCTGTTACTGTGTGAGATTCCAAGCCAGATTTCTGAGGCTTTTGTCTTTTATGCTGTGTTGGCACAAACCTAGGTATTACTCTAACTACAACTCTATTGCAAAACACTTCCAGAGGCAACATCAGTAATATTTTGGATGACAAATGACTTTTCTTAAAATGCCTCTCATTGAGCCAATGACATTAATTCTTAAATCACAAAATCCATTTATTCACAAATGTATGTTTTCTAACACTGCTGTTTTGCCTACAGGTATAGGATTATTATTGAAGTGAACTGGCATGTTTGTTAGCTGACTTCTCATTTACTGAAACAACAGGGCCTTCAGAGGCCCTCGGGAAATTTCTGACCCTGAAAAAGCAGAGGCCTTTACAGGTAGCCCTCTCTGGTTGCCTGCTTTCCTGGCTCCAGAAGAGTTGCTCTTTGGGAAGAGATGCTATTTTTAATCAGTTTTCATCCAAGAAGGAACATTTACTTTTTTTTTTTCTTTTTTTTTTTTTGAGTATGCATTAGTTATGCTAGTTTTTAGCAAAGAGATTAAGCTAGATAAAAAGCAATTTATTGCCAAGTACACTGAGTATTTGGCACCAGCTACCCTAACCAACAAATTTTGTGTTGAGCTGTTAAATAATCTCTTGTCCTACTTCTCCATATGTGAGCCTAGAAATACCTATCTGAGATTATCCTTTTCAGATGTAATCTTCAGTGACCCAAAATAATGAGAGAGAAACATTGTCTTTCTGATTCCTGGGGCCTTTATTCTTCCTTGTCCCCAAATAACATCATCTTGAGTTCATACTTCAGTAACTGTTTCCCAGCAGCCTATAGATTCAAATAATCATAGGATCCTCCTAAACGAAGGAAAGAAAACTGTAGAGGCACAGCACAAAAATTCAACACTGCACTGTAATTTAAATTCTCTGTGCTATTCTTAGCCTTGAAGTGATATTCTGAACAGCTCTACAGCCTCTAAAGGAAATGCTTCATTATTTCTTTGATGGTTGCCAACTGTCTACTACTGTCTTTACTACCCTGGAGGTAACTACATGCAGAAAAGAAGAAAAAAGTCCAAACAACAAACTAGATACAAAATATAGAG